>NW_025534780.1:7500-153639 GCF_020615455.1 Coregonus clupeaformis
GTACGGTATGTATGCTGTAGGCTCAAGACAATAATATAAATCACTTTAGACAATTGGAGGTTTTCAAGTGAATTTGTATGCTAGAGACAACCTGGAATAAGTGGGTTGTTTTAACATTAAAAACACATTACATTTATTCTACCTTGCTTCCAGGTAACACAAGTAATCTGGTTGTTGTATGCAGAAGGTGGGGGCAGTTTCCACTGAGAAGGCAGAGGGTGGTGGGGGTGGGAAGTGCTAAGACCTTAGAATATCATTAATTATACTGAGCTATATTCAGTACATTGTGTATTGTCTTGCCCCCACTTAGATATCCTACAAAACACTTTCTGATATAATCTATCAAACTACAGTCCATCAAAGGCCAGGCAATGCAATCAAATGACCTCTGAACTCAAGGAAAAGACAAACCTGTATCATTCAGAAATGGAGCGTGTTTTTCTTTACAATGACAAACTGAAGGAGATGTTTGATGGGTCTGGCTCTGTCTTTTCTCTCCCTCTCTCTCTGTCTCACCCCCCCCTCCCCCTCTCTTTCTCTATCTCTCTCTCACCCCCCTCCCCCTCTTTATCTCTCTCTCTCCCCCCCCTTTCTCTCTCTCACCCCCCCTCTCTCTCTCACCCCCCCTCCCCCCTCCCCCTCTCGTCTCTCTGTCTCACCCCCTCCCCCCCTCTCTCTCTCTCTCTCTCTCTCTCTCTCTGTATATTTGCATAAACAGATGGATATATCAAAGCTGTATGGTTGTACATGTTGCCTCGGTGCTGGCTGAGTTAATTCGCAGATGAAAGGTGGCTGTTTTGTCGGAAAAGGCTTTGGTTGACGGAGTCAGCTGTAATTCTCCATTAAATTGCTAATGGAGTTACCAAGGTTACAGTTGCATGAGTCGTTGAGAGAGAGAAAGAGAGAGAGAGAGGTGGGGCAGGGGTAGAGAGAGAGAGGGGACAGACAGACAGACAGACAGACAGACAGACAGAGAGAGAGAGAGAGAGAGAGAGAGAGAGAGAGAGAGAGAGAGAGAGAGAGAGAGAGAGAGAGAGAGAGAGAGGTGGGTCAGGGGTAGAGAGAGAGGGGACAGACAGACAGACAGACAGACAGACGCAGAGAGAGAGAGCGCGAGAGAGAAAGAGAGGCCGACAGACACAGAGAAAGAGAGAAAGAGAGGTCGACAAACACAGAGAGAAAGAGGCAGGCAGACAGACAGGACAAAATTACGTGGAAGGATTCCTACTTGGTTGTATTGACAAATACGGCACATGTGACAAATACATTTTATTTGATTACTACCAAAGACTCTTATTTCCAAGCTATACAGCAAATGCTCTGGCAAACAGAAACCTGAAAACACCATCCAACCTGGCACTGAGTGAGTAACGTTTAGTCTGAAGCTACTTTTAAAGCCAAGAAGAAAAATACATTACAATGATATATTTTACTTTATAAAGACTGAATGCTAAGTTAAGGCTGCCAAGCTTGCTAGGACAGAACGATGTTAGCGATGGGTGGAAACTCAGGATACTAGACAATGAGGACTCTGAGTCAGCCAATGTCAACCTGTGTAAGTCTGGAACAGTAATGGTACAGGGCAACCCCAAACAGTTTCAGATGGACTTTCACATAATCAAAGAGATAGCTCAGCAGGATAAGCTCTCTCTTGAGAAAGATACCCCCACCCCAAGCATGTCAGACCAGACCTCTTCATTATACAACCCCACAGACGAGCAACCCCAAGCGGAAGGTCAACCTTCCAGCACAGAGTACTACTCCCTCATTGAAATAAGGTCCTCTGTAGCTCAGCTGGTAGAGCACGGCGCTTGTAACGCCAAGGTAGTGGGTTCGATCCCCGGGACCACCCATACCCTTTTAGCGTCTGCTAAATGGCATATTATTATTATATTATAAATGAAGGATAAATTCACGCAGCTGGAGGTAAAGCAGGTGGAGCTGGAATAGCAGGTGAACACACTCCAGTCAGCACAAAAAATTGTCCAGCTCAACAACACCCCCTCAACCAGACCCAGAGAGGTCCTGGAGGTGGAGAGAGACATACCTGCACTCTGGGCTGTGGTGAGACAACATCAACAGGAGAAAGAGCAGGAGCAGGAGAAGAACATAGCACTAGAGGAGAGGATCAAAGTGCTGGAGGAGAGGGTGAAGGGAATGGCGTGTGACAGAGAATAACCCATTAGAGAGCTGGCCACCCCCGCAGAGAAGCCAGCAGAACAGCCCACCTCAGAACCTGACCAAAGTCTCGACACCACAGCAGAACAGTCCACCCCAGACCCTGACCATAGCCTCGACATCACAGCAGGACAGACAAATGAACAACCCAGAAGGTTAGGACACCAGAGTTTATTTTCTTGTATATATTTCCCATTTGAGTCCATAAGAAGTACAGAACAGCGCCGGACAGCGCCGGAGAAGATGGCTGCCGTTTTACAGCCCTCTAACCAACCCTCTAACCAATTGTACTATTATGTGTGTTTTTCCGCGTTATTTGTAATTTATTTTGTACATAATGTTTCTGCCATCGTCTCTTATAACCAAAAAGAGCTTCTGGATATCAGGACAGCGATTACTCACCTCGCATTGGACGAAGATTTTTTCTTCAGGGTAGAGCTGCCGCTTTCAAGGAACGGGACTCTAACCCGGACGCTTATAAGAAACCCCGCTATGACCTCCGACGAACCATCAAACAGGCAAAGAGTCAATACAGGACTAAGATTGAATCGTACTACACTGGCTCTGACGCTCGTCGGATGTGGCAGGGCTTGATAACTATTACAGACTACAAAGGGAAGCACAGCCGCGAGCTGCCCAGTGACACAAGCCTACCAGACGAGCTAAACCACTTCTATGCTCGCTTCGAGGCAAGCAACACTGAAGCATGCATGAGAGCACCAGCTGTTCCGGATGACTATGTGATCACGCTCTCCGTAGACGATGTGAGTAAGACTTTTAAGCAGGTCAACATTCACAAGGTCGCAGGGCCAGACGGATTACCAGGACGTGTAATCCGAGCATGTGCTGACCAACTGGCAAGTGTCTTCACTGACATTTTCAACATGTCCCCTGACTGAGTCTGTAATACCAACATGTTTCAAGCAGACCACCATAGTCCCCGTGCCCAAGAACTCTAAGATAACCTGCCTAAATGACTACCGACCCGTAGCACTGACGTCTGTTAGCCATGAAGTGCTTTGAAAGACTGGTCATGGCTCACATCAACAGCATAATCCCAGAAACCCTAGACCCACTCCAATTTGCATACCGCCCCAACAGATCCACAGATGATGCAATCTCTATCGCACTCCACACTGCCCTTTCCCACCTGGACAAGAGGAACACCTACGTGAGAATGCTATTCATTGACTACAGCTCAGCATTCAACACCATAGTGCCCTCTAAGCTCATCACTAAGCTAAGGATCCTGGGACTAAACACCTCCCTCTGCAACTGGATCCTGGACTTCCTGACGGGCCGCCCCAGGTGGTAGGGTAGGTAACAACACATCTGCCACACTGATCCTCAACACGGGGGCCCCTCAGGGGTGCGTGCTCAGTCCCCCTCCTGTACTCTCTGTTCACCCATGACTGCATGGCCAGGCACGACTCCAACACCATCATTAAGTTTGCCGACGACACAACAGTGGTAGGCCTGATCACCGACAACGATGAGACAGCCTATAGGGAGGAGGTCAGAGATCTGGCCGTGTGGTGCCAGGACAACAACCTCTCCCTCAACGTGACCAAGACAAAGGAGATGATTGTGGACTACAGGAAAAAAAAGAGGACTGAGCACGCCCCCATTCTCATCGACGGGGCTGTAGTGGAACAGGTTGAGAGCTTCAAGTTCCTTGGTGTCCACATCACCAACGAACTATCATGGTCCAAACACACCAAGACAGTCGTGAAGAGGGCACGACAAAGCCTATTCCCCCTCAGGAGACTAAAAAGATTTGGCATGGGTCCTCAGATCCTCAAAAAATTCTACAGCTGCACCATCGAGAGCATCCTGACTGGTTGCATCACCGCCTGGTATGGCAACTGCTTGGCCTCTGACCGCAAGGCACTACAGAGGGTAGTGCGTACGGCCCAGTACATCACTGGGGGCAAAGCTTCCTGCCATCCAGGACCTCTATACCAGGCGGTGTCAGAGGAAGGCCCTCAAAATTGTCAAAGACTCCAGCCACCCTAGTCATAGACTGTTCTC
This sequence comes from Coregonus clupeaformis, assembly GCF_020615455.1. Taxonomy (NCBI): domain Eukaryota; kingdom Metazoa; phylum Chordata; class Actinopteri; order Salmoniformes; family Salmonidae; genus Coregonus; species Coregonus clupeaformis. Next base: position 11,710 of record NW_025534780.1, read on the forward strand.
TCTGCTACCTTGACGTGCAAGCGGTGCCGGAGTGCCAAGTCTAGGTCCAAAAGACTTCTCAACAGCTTCTACCCCAAGCCATAAGACTCCTGAACAGCTAATCATGGCTACCCGGACTATTTGCACTGCCCCCCCACCCCATCCTTTTACGCTGCTGCTACTCTGTTAAGTATTTATGCATAGTCACTTTAACTCTACCCACATGTACATATTACCTCAACTACCTCAACTAGTCGGTGCCCCGCACATTGACTCTGCAACGGTACCCCCCTGTATATATAGCCTCCCTACTGTCACTTTATTTTACTTCTGCTCTTTTTTTCTCAACACTTTTTTTGTTGTTGTTTTATTCTTACTTTTTTTGTTTAAAATAAATGCACTGTTGGTTAAGGGCTGTAAGTAAGCATTTCACTGTAATGTCTGCACCTGTTGTATTCGGCGCATGTGACCAATAAAATTTGATTTGATTTGATATGTGGCTTGTGTATGTCCTCAGTGGGTGTGGGGGGGTTGTCAGAAGGGCTATCAGGGTGGGATCCCACCCCCTCTGAGCACCCCCACTGTCAGCCACCCTGATAGCCCTCCTGACAACCCCCCCACACCCACTGAGGACATGCACAAGCCACAGATTGTACTTCTTATGGACTCAAACGGGAAATATATACAAGAAAATAAACTCTGGTGTCCTAACCTTCTGTCTGAGGATCAACTAGGGTCACCCAGCCACATAATAATACACACACAGGCACAAATGACCTGAGAGCACAGCAGGAAAGGGTGGCCACAGCACTCAAGGGAGGGATTGAAAAAGCTTATTCTACTTTCCCCAATGCACAAGTGGTTATCTCAACCCTGCTATCACAAAAAGACTTCCACCCTGTTACCATACAACAGGTAAACGCAAGTATTTCCCGTGACTGTGCCTCAAAACCAAATATTTACCTGGCCCACCACTCCACCCTGGACATGAACAGCCTTTACGACCAGGTCCACCTATACATAGCAGCAGTGCCCACATTTGCCCGGACCCTAAAGGACCTCACCCTCAACCACAGCCCGAACACCTCACACAGGATCAACAGATCAACAGACACCCCGCCCAGACCAGCGAGACTCTCTCCCAGACCTGCGGGACACCCCCCCCCGGACCTACACATAGACCCACGCCGAGAGGACCTACATCCAGACCACAGCACCATCAGCCACATCTACACCCCCCCACCCCCCACCAACTAACACCCCCCAAGTCAACCATGCCCACCACCCCCAATTAGGCCCCCCTCAGATCAGACCTATGCCCCTCCTGCCCACCCCATGCCACCCACTCCTGCAAAGAGGGCTTCAACATGAAAGTCACACATACACCCAGGCCGTGAGCAGGCAAACAGGCCCAACCCCCACTATTACACTAGCCCAAGCCAATGGCATGTACCAAATGCTCAGCAGGCTCTGCTCACAATTACTGGCCTGAGACCAAACCACACGACCAACAACATTAGACACTTTATGGAACACAAAGCTTTCACTATTTCATCCTGGAATATCCAAGGCCTAAAGGTCATCTGCCTTTGGCCTAAAGAGCAGGAACCTGGACTTCACCAAAGAAATCGGAACTACAGACATTGTCATCCTACAAGAAACATGGTATAGAGGAGATGGACCCACTGGTTGCCCTCTAGGTTAGAGAGAGCTGGTAGCCCCATCCACCAAACTACCAGGTGTGAAACAGGGAAGGGACTCTGGGGGTATGCTAATTTGATATAGAGCAGACCTAATTCACTCTATTAAATTAATCAAAACAGGAACATTTTGCATTTGGCTAGAAATTCAAAAGGGAATGATCTCAACAGAGAAAAATGTCCTCCTGTGTGCTACCTATATCCCCCCCCCCCACCAGAATCCCCATACTTTAATGAAGACAGCTTCTCCATCCTGGAGGGGGAAATCAATCATTTCCAGGCTCAGGGACATGTACTAGTCTGTGGCGACCTAAATGCCAGAACTGGACGAGAACCTGACACCCTCATCACACAGGGGGACAAACACCTACCTGGGGTTGACAGCATTCCCTCCCCCATATGCCCCCCTAGGCACAACTATGACAACATAACCAACAAAAACGTGTCACAACTCCTGCAGCTCTGTCGCATGCTGGGTATGTACACAGTCAATGGTAGGCTTCGCGGAGACTCCTACAGTAGGTACACCTATAGCTCATCTCTTGGCAGTAGTACTGTAGACTACTTTATCACTGACCTCAACCCAGAGTCTCTCAGAGCGTTCACAGTCAGCCCACTGACACCCCTATCAGATCCCAGCAAAATCACAGTCTACTTGAACAGAGCAATACTCAATCATGAGGCATCAAAGCCAAAGGAACTGAATAATATTAAGATATGCTATAGATGGAAGGAAAGTAGTGTGAAAGTGTGAAAGTAATCCCTTTTAGACAACTTCCTGGACAAAACTTTTCACTGTAGTAGTGAATGTGTAAACTTGGCAGTAGAAAACCTAAACAGTATATTTGACTTCTCAGCTTCCCTATCAAATCTTACAATTTCAAACAGAAAACCGATTTTTTTTTACAACAATAACAAATGGTTTGATGAAGAATGCAAAAACCTAAGCAAGAAATTGAGAAACCTATCCAACCAAAACAGAAAACCTGAGCCTACGCCTTCACTATGGTGAATCACTAAAACAATACAGAAATACACTACGGAAAAATAAGGAACAGTACGTCAGTAATCAGCTCAATGTAATTGAAGAATCCATAGACTTTAACCACTTCTGGGAAAATTGGAAAACACTAAACAAACAACACAAAGAGTTATCTATCCAAAACAGAGATTTATGGGTAAACCACTTCTCCAATCTTTTTGGCCCTATAACAAAGAATGAATAGCAAAAACATATACATGATCAAATACAAATCTTAGAATGAACTATTGAAGACTACCAGAACCCACTGGATTCTCCAATTACATTGAATGAACTACAGGACAAAATACAAACCCTCCAACCCAAAAAGGCCTGTGGGGTTGATGGTATCCTCAATGAAATGATGAAATATACAGACCGTAAATTCCAATTGGCTATACTTAAACTCTTTAACACCATCCTTAGCTCTGGCATCTTCCCCAATATGGAGGACTGATCACCCCAATCCACAAAAGTGGAGACAAATTTGACCCCAATAACTTCTATGGGATATGCGTCAACAGCAACCTTAGGAAAATCCTCTGCATTATTATTAACAGCAGACTAGTACATTTCCTCAGTGAAAACATTGTACTGAGCAAATGTCAAATTGGCTTTTTACCAAATTACCGTACGACAGACCACGTGTTCTCCCTGCACACCCTAATTGACAACCAAACAAACCAAAACAAAGCCAAAGTCTTCTCATGCTTTGTTGACTTCAAAAACGTTTTTGACTCAATTTGGCATGAGGGTCTGCTATACAAATTGCTGGAAAGTGGTGTTGGGGGAAAAACATGCGACATTATAAAATCCATGTACACAAACAACAAGTGTGCAGTAAAAATTGTCAAAGAACACACATTTCTTTCCACAGGGCCTTGGGGTGAGACAGGGATGCAGCTTAAGCCCCACCCTCTTCAACATATATGTCAACGAATTGGCAAGGGCACTAGAACAGTCTGCAGCACCTCAACCTACTAGAATCTGAAGTCAAATGTCTGCTGTTTGCTGATGATCTGGTGCTTCTGTCATCAACCAAGGAGGGCCTACAGCAGGACCTAGATCTTCTGCACAGATTCTGTCAGACCTGGGCCCTGACAGTAAATCTCAGTAAGACAAAAATAATGGTGTTCCAAAAAAGGTCCTGTTGCAGGATCAAAAAAACTAATTCCATCTAGACACCGTTGCCCTAGAGCACACAAAAAACGATACATACCTCGGCCTAAACATCAGCGCCACAGGTAACTTCCACAAAGCTGTGAACGATCTGAGAGACAAGGCAAGAAGGGCCTTCTATGCCATCAAAAGGAACATAAAATTCAACATATCAATTAGGATCTGGCTAAAAATACTTGAATCAGTTATAGAACCCATTGTCCTTTATGGTTGTGAGGTCTGGGGTCCGCTCACCAACCAACAATTCACAAAATGGGACAAACACCAAATTGAGACCCTGCTTGCAGAATTCTGTAAATATATCCTCAGTGTACAACGTAAAACACCAAATACTGCATGCAGAGCAGAATTAGGCTGATACCACCTAATTATCAAAATCCAGAAAAGAGCCGTTAAATTCTACAACCCCCTAAAAGGGAGTGATTCCCAAACCTTCCATAACAAAGCCATCACCTACAGAGAGATGAACCTGGAGAAGAGTCCCCTAAGCAAGCTGGACCTGGGGCTCTGTTCACAAACACAAACAGACCCCACAGAGCCCCAGGACAGCAACACAATCAGACCCAACCAAATCATGATAAAACAAAAAGAGAATTACTTGACACATTGGAAAAAATTAACAAAAAAACAGAGCAAACTAGAATGCTATTTGGCCCTAAACAGAGAGTACACAGTGGCAGAATACCTGACCCAAACTTAAGGAAAGCTTTGACTATGTACAGACTCAGGGAGCATAGCCTTGCTATTGAGAATGGCCGCCGTAGGCAGACCTGGCTCTGAAGAGAAGACAGGCTATGTGCACACTGCCCACAAAATTAGGTGGAAACTGAGCTGCACTTCCTAACCTCCTGCCAAATGTATGACCATATTAGAGACACATATTTCCCTCAGATTACACAGATCCACAAAGAATTTGAAAACAAACCTAATTTTGATAAACTCCCATATCATTTGGGTGAAAAACCACAGTCTGCCATCACAGCAGCAATATTTGTGACCTGTTGCCACAAGAAAAGGGCAACCAGTGAAGAACAAACACCATTGTAAATACAACCCATATTTATGTTTATTTATTTTCCCTTTTGTACTTTAACTATTTGAACATAATATGACATTTGAAATGTCTTTATTCTTGAGTATAATATTTACAGAGAGAGAGAGAGAGAGGTGGGGTAGAGAGAGAGAGAGGTGTGGGGCAGGGGTAGAGAGAGAGAGAGAGGTGGGGCGGGAGAGAGAGAGAGAGAGAGAGAGAGAGAGAGAGAGAGAGAGAGAGGTGGGGCGGGGGTAGAGAGAAAGAGAGTTAGAGAGGTGGGGCGGGGGAAGAGAGAAAGAGAGAGAGAGGTGGAGTGGGGGTAGAGAGAGAGAGAGAGAGGTGGGGCAGGGGTAGAGAGAGAGAGAGGGAGAGAGAGATGGGGCGGGGGAAGAGAGAAAGTGAGAGAGAGAGAGAGAGAGAGAGCGCGCGAGAGGTGAGGTGGGGGGTAGAGAGAGAGAGAGGTGGGGCGGGGGAAGAGAGAAAGTGAGAGAGAGAGAGAGAGAGAGAGAGAGGTGGGGTGGAGAGAGAGAGAGGGAATGAGAAGGGGAGACAGAGAGAGAAAAGAAGTACAGGAATAGGAAATCTGAGAGACACAGAAAGAGAGAGAGAGATGGAGAGAGCAATAACCAACCTTTCATAAGGGCAAACAGCAGCGAGAAAAACGTGTCTTTGTAAGAAAACACCTTATTATTAGGGTGATGTATGTACGGTAATCCCAAAAGTGCTGACACAGGTTCCCTCTTAACTTTTACCTTGGTCCCTCAGGTGCAGAATCAAAGAGGCTCTTTGAAAGCCAGCTGATGGATGGGAAAGGGAGAGATGCATTATTAAAGCTGATTATTTTCTCCTTCTCCCTCTGGCCGGGTCTCTGTCACTCTGTCTCTCGCTCTCTCAGAAGGACAAAACTGCTGGGTCAATAAGGTACACAACAGTCCACAGTGCAGTGCACCTGTCAAGGGAAGATGTCTGCTAGTAGAAGATAGTTTCTGCTAAAGGGTAAAGGACTGCAACAGGCCTCTGTCTGAATAGCAGTTGGACTGTAAGAACCAGTGGAGGCTTGTATGTGTTAAAGCCACTGAGACAGACTGACATGTGGTTTAGGTCTGTAGTTTACAGAGAGAGAAAGAGACTGGAGAGAGAGACTGATAGATCTAGAGAGGGATAAAGAGAGAGAGGTGAAGAAATGAGGAAGACAGAAAGAGAAACTCTTGCTCATACTCAGGTGTCTCCTGTAAAAGCCATTGAGAGTTTCACTGTGCAGCCTGACCTGGGCTTTCAGTCCAATCAGGCCAGTCAGCTCCAGTCAGCCAGATCGTACATCACCCAGTCAAAGCTATTCGCTGCTCTGGCACCCCAATGGTGGAATAAGCTCCCCCACTATGCCAGGACAGCGGAGTCACTGACCACCTTCCGGAGACACTTGAAATCCTACCTCTTTAAGGAATACCTGGAATAGTATAAGTAATCCTTCAGGAACATCCTGCTATACCAGACTGGGTTAGTCAGGAACATCCTGCTATACCAGACTGGGTTAGTCAGGAACACTGCTGCTATACCAGACTGGGTTAGTCAGGAACACTGCTGCTATACCAGACTGGATTAGTCAGGAACACTGCTGCTATACCAGACTGGGTTAGTCAGGAACACTGCTGCTATACCAGACTGGATTAGTCAGGAACACTGTTGCTATACCAGACTGGATTAGTCAGGAACATCCTGCTATACCAGACTGGGTTAGTCAGGAACACTGCTGCTATACCAGACTGGGTTAATCAGGAACACTGTTGCTATACCAGACTAGGTTAGTCAGGAATGCTGCTGCTATACCAGACTGGGTTAGTCAGGAACACTGTTGCTAATGAACTCCTGAGTGGCGCAGTGGTCTAAGGCACTGCATCGCAGTGCTAACTGTGCCACTAGAGATCCTGGTTCGAATCCAGGCTCTGTCGCAGCCGGCCGCGACCGGGAGACTCATGGGCGGCGCACAATTGGCCCAGCGTCGTCTAGGGTAGGGGAGGGAATGGCCGGCAGGGATGTAGCTCAGTTGATAGAGCATGGCGTTTGCAACGCCAGGGTTGTGGGTTCGATTCCCACGGGGGGCCAGTATAAAAAAATAAAAAATATGTAATCACTAACTGTAAGTCGCTCTGGATAAGAGCGTCTGCTAAATGACTAAAATGTAAAATGTAAAATGTCTATACCAGACTGGGTTAGTCAGGAACATCCTGCTATACCAGACTGGGTTAGTCAGGAACACTGTTGCTATACCAGACTAGGTTAGTCAGGAACATCCTGCTATACCAGACTGGATTAGTCAGGAACACTGTTGCTATACCAGACTGGATTAGTCAGGAACACTGTTGCTATACCAGACTGGGTTAGTCAGGAACACTGTTGCTATACCAGACTGGGTTAGTCAGGAACATCCTGCTATACCAGACTGGATTAGTCAGGAACACTGCTGCTATACCAGACTGGGTTAGTCAGGAACATCCTGCTATACCAGACTGGATTAGTCAGGAACACTGCTGCTATACCAGACTGGGTTAGTCAGGAACATCCTGCTATACCAGACTGGGTTAGTCAGGAACATCCTGCTATACCAGACTGGGTTAGTCAGGAACACTGCTGCTATACCAGACTGGGTTAGTCAGGAACACTGCTGCTATACCAGACTGGGTTAGTCAGGAACATCCTGCTATACCAGACTGGGTTAGTCAGGAACATCCTGCTATACCAGACTGGGTTAGTCAGGAACACTGCTGCTATACCAGACTGGATTAGTCAGGAACATCCTGCTATACCAGACTGGGTTAGTCAGGAACATCCTGCTATACCAGACTGGGTTAGTCAGGACCATCCTGCTATACCAGACTGGGTTAGTCAGGAACACTGCTGCTATACCAGACTGGGTTAGTCAGGAACATCCTGCTATACCAGACTGGGTTAGTCAGGAACATCCTGCTATACCAGACTGGGTTAGTCAGGAACATCCTGCTATACCAGACTGGGTTAGTCAGGAACATCCTGCTATACCAGACTGGGTTAGTCAGGAACATCCTGCTATACCAGACTGGGTTAGTCAGGAACATCCTGCTATACCAGACTGGGTTAGTCAGGAACATCCTGCTATACCAGACTGGGTTAGTCAGGAACATCCTGCTATACCAGACTGGATTAGTCAGAACACTGCTGCTATACCAGACTGGGTTAGTCAGGAACATCCTGCTATACCAGACTGGGTTAGTCAGGAACATCCTGCTATACCAGACTGGGTTAGTCAGGAACATCCTGCTATACCAGACTGGGTTAGTCAGGAACATCCTGCTATACCAGACTGGGTTAGTCAGGAACATCCTGCTATACCAGACTGGGTTAGTCAGGAACATCCTGCTATACCAGACTGGGTTAGTCAGGAACATCCTGCTATACCAGACTGGGTTAGTCAGGAACATCCTGCTATACCAGACTGGGTTAGTCAGGAACATCCTGCTATACCAGACTGGGTTAGTCAGGAACATCCTGCTATACCAGACTGGATTAGTCAGGAACACTGCTGCTATACCAGACTGGGTTAGTCAGGAACATCCTGCTATACCAGACTGGGTTAGTCAGGAACATCCTGCTATACCAGACTGGGTTAGTCAGGAACATCCTGCTATACCAGACTGGGTTAGTCAGGAACATCCTGCTATACCAGACTGGATTAGTCAGGAACACTGCTGCTATACCAGACTGGGTTAGTCAGAACATCCTGCTATACCAGACTGGGTTAGTCAGGAACATCCTGCTATACCAGACTGGGTTAGTCAGGAACATCCTGCTATACCAGACTGGGTTAGTCAGGAACATCCTGCTATACCAGACTGGGTTAGTCAGGAACATCCTGCTATACCAGACTGGGTTAGTCAGGAACATCCTGCTATACCAGACTGGATTAGTCAGGAACATCCTGCTATACCAGACTGGATTAGTCAGGAACACTGCTGCTATACCAGACTGGGTAGTCAGGAACATCCTGCTATACCAGACTGGGTTAGTCAGGAACATCCTGATATACCAGACTGGGTTAGTCAGGAACATCCTGCTATACCAGACTGGGTTAGTCAGGAACATCCTGCTATACCAGACTTGGTTAGTCAGGAACATCCTGCTATACCAGACTGGGTTAGTCAGGAACAATGCTGCTATACCAGACTGGGTTAGTCAGGAACATCCTGCTATACCAGACTGGGTTAGTCAGGAACATCCTGCTATACCAGACTGGGTTAGTCAGGAACATCCTGCTATACCAGACTGGGTTAGTCAGGAACACTGCTGCTATACTAGACTGGGTTAGTCAGGAACATCCTGCTATACCAGACTGGGTTAGTCAGGAACATCCTGCTATACCAGACTGGGTTAGTCAGGAACATCCTGCTATACCAGACTGGGTTAGTCAGGAACATCCTGCTATACCAGACTGGGTTAGTCAGGAACATCCTGCTATACCAGACTGGGTTAGTCAGGAACATCTTGCTACTCGACAACACTGAGACTGCGTCTAAAGCGGCACCCTATGGATCCTGGTCAAAAGTAGTGCACTATATAGGGAATAGGATGCCATTTGGGATGAAGCCTAACTGTTGCTCCCAGACTGGGTTAATCTGAGCTCTTACTGCAGACACACCGCTCATTCCAGCACACACACACTGACACTGAGCACTGGCAGACAGACTGTGGCACTGGCTCACCACATAGACCATGATACAGGTAGATTGTTTTGCTGCAAAGCTCTTAGTATACATCATTGTGTTTTAGTAAGTTAGTGTAGTTTAGTTGGTTTGAAAAGCCCTTTCCGAATGAACAGATATTGCTGTATCATTATTATTTGTGATAAAACTCAAATTTGCACACGTAGCACATACTCTACATGTATGCATCTTTGGGAGTTAATAAAATCAGCGATTGATGAGGGTGTTTACAGGGCAAGCACAATCTCTTGTGCCAATAAGGACTAGGTCTCTTGGCAGAGTGTGTAGTATACAGAGGGTTTGCCATAACTAAAAGACTATCCTGTCTTTACCCCACCCAGTGTCAACATAGTGTTATTCAGAAGCTGAATTGTACTGATATACAGGTGTACGAGCTTAATTTGACCAGTATTGAAGCAGCAAAATAATGCAGCAGCAACAGGATTTGAACATTTATTCCATAAAGGCTATTAGCTGGACAAAATTAGACTACATGAAAAGTGCAATACTGTTAATATAACCATGTTTTAGTGTGGGTTTTCTGGAAATGTATGTAAATCACAAAGCTCATCTGCATTTTCTGCAGTGCAGGAAAAGTCTCAGCAGCAAAAGAGTGATCAAATGAAGATCCTACACCTGTATAGCTGAACAAAATGAACACCTACTGTAGGCTACTGTATATACTGTACTAGAGGACTAATATAATACAGGTCTGGGATGTCAATGTTTTTTATATTTTAAAAAACTGAACATGACAAATCCATTGGATGACATTATGGAAGCAGTAGAGCCAAAGTGAGAATAGCTTCACGTTTTAAGGATAGTGGCCAAAGAAATCCCATGAAAAAAGGTTAACAAGCAAAAAAAAGTCTGGGAAGTATGTGAAGAACAGCAGAGGTGAAAATGTGGCCTCTGTCTTTCAATCCCTTCTTTATAGCTTAATTCAGGGTTGCGTTCCTTATCTAATTTCCGCAGTAGATGGATTTATAGACCTCTGGTCAGGATGACTCAGAACCTGCTTTTTCACAAAGTTACTTTTTTAATACTTTGTCTTAGTTTAATAATGTTTTATAGCCTTTGCATGATGAGAATACTAAAGGTGTAACGATATAAAAACTTCAACGTTTTGCATTGACCAGGCTTTTATTTTTTCACAAAGTAATTATTTGTTGATTGCATTGTTTTATGCAGTTTAATATTTCCTGTAATGAATTTATTTTTACACTGAACAAAAATATAAACGCAACATGCAACAATTTCAAAGATTTTACTGAGTTACAGTTCAAATAAGGAAATCAGTCAATTGAAATAAATTCATTAGACCCTAATCTATCGATTTCACATGACTGTGAATGCAGATATGCATCTGTTGGTCACAGATACCTTTAAAAAAAGGTAGGGGCGTGCATCAGAAAACCAGTCAGTATCTGGTGTGACCACCATTTGCCTCATGCAGCATGGCACATCTCCTTCACATAGAGTTGATCAGTTGATTGTAGCCTGTGGAATGTTGTCCCACTCCTCTTCAATGGCTGTGTGAAGTTGCTGGATATTGGCGGGAACTGGAACACGCTGCCGTTCACGTCAATCCAAAGCATGATGAATGGCACGACAATAGGCCTCAGGATCTCATCACCGTGTCTCTGTGCATTCAAATTGCCATCGATAAAATGCAATTGTGTTTGTTGTCCGTAGCTTATGCCTGCCAATAACCCCACCGCCACCATGGGGCATTCTGTTCACAACGTTGACATCAGTAAACCGCTCGCCCACACGACGCCATACAAGCTGTCTGCCATCTGCCCAGCACAGTTGAAACCGGGATTAATCCGTGAAGCGCACACTTCTCCAGCGTGCCAATGGCCATCAAAGGTGAGCATTTGCCCACTGAAGTCGGTTATGACGCCGAACTGCAGTCAGGTCAAGACCCTAGTGAGGACGACGTGCACGCAGATGAGCTTCCCTGAGGCAGTTTCTGACAGTTTGTGCAGAAATTATTTGGTTGTGCAAACCCACAGATTCATCAGCTGTCCGGGTGGCTGGTCTCAGATGCAGGTGAAGAATCCGGATGAGGAGGTCCTGGGCTGACGTGGTTACACGTGGTCTGCGGTTGTGAGGCCGGTTGGACGTACTGCCAAATTCTCTATGGTAGAGAAATTAACATTCAATTCTCTGGCAACAGCTCTGGTGGACAATCTATGCACCTGTGTAATGATCATGCTGTTTAATCAGCTTCTTGATATGCCACAACTGTCAGGTGGATGGATTATCTTGGCAAATGAGAAAAATAGTCACTAACAGGGATGGAAACAAATTTGTGCACAAAATTTGAGAGAAATAAGCTTTTTGTGCGTGTGGAACATTTCTGTGATCTTTTCTTTCAGCTCATGAAACATGGGACCTGTCACACCCTGGCTCTGGGACTCTATATGTTGAGCCAGGGTGTGTTCATTCTATGTGTTTATTTCTATGTTGGTAGTTCTGTTGTGTTTATTTCTAGGTTGGCCAGAGTGACTCCCAATCAGAGGCAACGAGTGTCAGCTGTCGTTGGTTGTCTCTGATTGGGAGCCATATTTAAACTGTCTGTTTTCCCTTTGTGTTTGTGGGTTCTTGTTCCGTGTTGGTCATTGTTACCGTGGACTTCACGAGTCGTTTCTTGTTTTGTTTATTGTTGTCTATTATCACTAAAGATAATAAAGTTAACTATGTTCGTTCATCACGCTGCGCATTGGTCTCTCCCTGACAATCGTGACAGAAGAACCCACCAAGATAGGACCAAGCAGCGTGTCCCGGGGCAGAACTTGGACTGGACATGGGAGGAAGCGCCGGGAAAGGAGATGGAGAGGTTGGCGATGGCCCAGGTGGGCAAAGTGTGGTCCTGGGAGGACATGCTCGGGGGAAAAGGGCCATGGGCGAGGATTAAGGCCCTGGCGAAAAAGGAGCAGCGGCGTCAGCAGTGTCAACGTCGGACAGGCGAGAGGCAACCCCAGAATTTTTTTAGGGGGGGGCACACGGCATGGGCGGCTGGGCAGCAGGAGGCTGCCACAGGGCGATTTGGAGAGGAGGCCACCGGGTTAGGGGGGCCAGAAGGCAGGTTGGCGGAGCCTGGATGGAGAGCGGAACCAACTTCCCGTGACTCAGGCATGGCAGCATGGGGACGGGGCAGGTTCCCGCGGTATGCGGAGCGGCGTACTGTGCCACGAGTGGTCCGGCATAGTCCTGTACGTCCTGTGCGAGCACCCCGCACGTGTCGGGCGAAGGGGGTATGCAGCCAGGACGGAGTGTGCCGGCTCAACGCTCGTGGTCTCCAATGCCCTCTCCGCGGTCCCGGATATCCTGCTCCAGTGTCACGTGCTGTTATGCCAGTACGGGTACACACCGCCTGTACGTCCTGTGCGGATGCCTCACACAGAGTGTGTGAGGGTAGGCATTCAGCCAGGACGGGTTGTGGCCGCTCTTCACTCCAGGTCTCCTATCCGTCTCCACAGCCCGGTTCGGCCTGTCCCTGCTCCACGCACCAAGCCTACGGTGTGCGTCGCCAGCCCAGTCCGGCCTGTCCCTGCTCCACGCACCAAGCCTACGGTGTGCGTCGCCAGCCCAGTCCGGCCTGTCCCTGCTCCACGCACCAAGCCTACGGTGTCGTCGCCAGCCCAGTCCGGCCTGTCCCTGCTCCACGCACCAAGCCTACGGTGTGCGTCGCCAGCCCAGTCCGGCCTGTCCCTGCTTCACGCACCAAGCCTACGGTGTGCGTCGCCAGCCCAGTCCGGCCTGTCCCTGCTCCACGCACCAAGCCTACGGTGTGCGTCGCCAGCCCAGTCCGGCCTGTCCCTGCTCCACGCACCAAGCCTACGGTGTGCGTCGCCAGCCCGGTCCGGCCTGTTCCTGCTACTCGCACCAAGCCAGGGGTGCGAGTCGTCAGCCTGGTAAGGCCCGTTCCTCCTCCACGCACCAAGCCAGGGGTGCGAGTCGTCAGCCTGGTAAGGCCCGTTCCTCCTCCACGCACCAAGCCAGGGGTGCGCGTCGTCAGTCCAGCACAACCCGTGCCTGGGTCACCGGTGCCTGGTAAGGTACCGGTCAACTGCTCCACTACGGAGCTGAAGCTAACCGCTCCTGCTACGTCCAGTTCAGCTCCAGCCAGCGGGGCTAGACTGGACCAGGGGCGCTATGGGGGGTTTATTGGAGGGTGGTGGGCAAGGCCGGAACCGGAACCGCCGCCGAGGAGAAATGCCCACCCAGCCTCCCCTGTTTTGTTCTAGTGGAGGCGCGGTCGCGAGTCCGCGCACTTTAGGGTAGCTGTCACACCCTGGCTCTGGGACTCTATATGTTTAGCCAGGGTGTGTTCATTCTATGTGTTTATTTCTATGTTGGTAGTTCTGTTGTGTTTATTTCTTGGTTGGCCAGAGTGACTCCCAATCAGAGGCAACGAGTGTCAGCTGTCGTTGGTTGTCTCTGATTGGGAGCCATATTTAAACTGTCTGTTTTCCCTTTGTGTTTGTGGGTTCTTGTTCCGTGTTGGTCATTGTTACCGTGGACTTCACGAGTCGTTTCTTGTTTTGTTTATTGTTGTCTATTATCACTAAAGATAATAAAGTTAACTATGTTCGTTCATCACGCTGCGCATTGGTCTCTCCCTGACGATCGTGACAGGACCAACACTTTACATGTTGTGTTTATATTTTGCTTCAGTGTACAGTGAGGGAAAAAAGTATTTGATCCCCTGCTGATTTTGTACGTTTGCCCACTGACAGAGACATGATCAGTCTATCATTTTAATGGTAGGTATAGTTGAACAGTGAGAGACAGAATAACAACAAAAAAATCCAGAAAAACGCATGTCAAAAATGTTATAAATTGATTTGCATTTTAATGAGGGAAATAAGTATTTGACCCCTCTGCAAAACATGACTTAGTACTTGGTGGCAAAACCCTTGTTGGCAATAACAGAGGTCAGACGTTTCTTGTAGTTGGCCACCAGATTTGCACACATCTCAGGAGGGATTTTGTCCCACTCCTCTTTGCAGATCTTCTCCAAGTCATTAAGGTTTAGAGGCTGACGTTTGGCAACTCGAACCTTCAGCTCCCTCCACAGATTTTCTATGGGATTAAGGTCTGGAGACTGGCTAGGCCACTCCAGGACTTTAATGTGCTTCTTCTTGAGCCATTCCTTTGTTGCCTTGGCCGTGTGTTTTGGGTCATTGTCATGCTGGAATACCCATCCACGACCCATTTTCAATGCCCTGGCTGAGGGAAGGAGGTTCTCACCCAAGATTTGACGGTACATGGCCCCGTCCATCGTCCCTTTGATGCGGTGAAGTTGTCCTGTCCCCTTAGCAGAAAAAACACCCCCAAAGCATAATGTTTCCACCTCCATGTTTGACGGTGGGGATGGTGTTCTTGGGGTCATAGGCAGCATTCCTCCTCCTCCAAACACGGCGAGTTGAGTTGATGCCAAAGAGCTCCATTTTGATCTCATCTGACCACAACACTTTCACCCAGTTCTCCTCTGAATCATTCAGATGTTCATTGGCAAACTTCAGACGGGCGTGTATATGTGCTTTCTTGAGCAGGGGGACATTGCGGGCGCTGCAGGATTTCAGTCCTTCACGGCGTAATGTGTTACCAATTGTTTTCTTGGTGACTATGGTCCCAGCTGCCTTGAGATCATTGACAAGATCCTCCCGTGTAGTTCTGGGCTGATTCCTCAACATTCTCATGATCATTGCAACTTCACGAGGTGAGATCTTACATGGAGCCCCAGGCCGATGGAGATTGACAGTTCTTTTGTTTCTTCCATTTGCGAATAATCACACCAACTGTTGTCACCTTCTCACCAAGCTGCTTGGCGATGGTCTTGTAGCCCATTCCAGCCTTGTGTAGGTCTACAATCTTGTCCCTGACATCCTTGGAGAGCTCTTTGATCTTGGCCATGTTGGAGAGTTTGGAATCTGATTGATTGATTGCTTCTGTTGACAGGTGTCTTTTATACAGGTAACAAACTAAGATTAGGAGCACTCCCTTTAAGAGTGTGCTCCTAATCTCAGCTCATTACCTGTATAAAAGACACCTGGGAGGGGGTCAAATACTTATTTCCCTCATTAAAATGCAAATCAATTTATAACATTTTTGACATGCGTTTTTCTGGATTTTTTTGTTGTTATTCTGTCTCTCACTGTTCAAATAAACCTACCATTAAAATTATAGACTGATCATTTCTTTGTCAGTTGGTAAACGTACGAAATCAGCAGGGGATCAAATACTTTTTTCCCTCACTGTAGTTGTATCCTGACCTACACTACATTATACAGACGTGTTGAATACTCGGTAATACTTTATAATAATGTTCTCTAATAAATAATGTATAAACTATTAGTCTGTTCTCCAAACGATTAATTGAAGGACGTTATTAAAAGCGTTATTGTGCTGTCTTTATTACTGTCCATAAGGATGTTTGTTTATTTGTTTGTTTGTTTATCTATCAGTTGTGAATGGGCCTGGTGGACAGCATTCATTACAGAGCAGTAGTGTAGTACCACTAATGAGAATTTCATGAGACCCAGTTTCTATTTCCTGCTTGGACACTAAAAGTGACGGATGCCCTAATCATTTATAACATCAGATATCGACTAAGCGGCTCCGTTATGTCCAATAAATATAAACACAGCCATAATTCATTACTGTACTTTGCACGCTCTCCTCTAAACTTTATATTTCCCTGTGTAAAACTGGCAAGGCAGTATCACTCATTCTGGTGGTGGGATTTATTTTCTTAAAAAGACATGTACTGATTTAGGACCTGTAACTCTAAATGGGTTTTCTGGCTAGTAGAATTAGGGTATACTACTGTGTCTATGAAATAACTCCTGCAGAGACTGAGGCTGTCCTAATATGGACACTGTATATACAGCTCTAGAACAGGGCACAATTGCCCATATAGTCCTGAATAAATTAGGGACTTTCAACATTCATCATAGCGGTTGTCCTAAACAAAAAGCTAATATAGAACATGATCCTGAAACGTCCCTGGTCCTGCATGTGTCTGCTCAAAGTTCAGCGTGTAGTGGACAGAGCCTTGGGGAATTGATCAGCTCCTTGTTTAATAGTGCGCTTGAGTGGTGTGCCCTCTGAGAGCTCATGTACATGCTGATTCACACACACACACTACACAGTACACACACATACAAACGTTTATGCGTATGCACACACACAGACACAGACACACACAAATGGACACACTACTTCACAGACGCATTTATGTGCACACACTCATTTATGCGCACACACACACACACACACACACACACACACACACACACACACACACACACACACACACACACACACACACACACATACTGCTGAGTAGTATTGAATAAAACAGTGATTTGGAAGTGGGTTATTTGTATATTAGGTACTTTCCTTAAGGCAGCAACTTCCTGTTAGCATTTACTGTGAAAACAATGTAAAGCTGACTGACTGGCTAGAAGTAGCTGGGAATGTCTTTACCATATTCACTCTTTTTCCCCTCTGTTCTGTCTTTCTTTTTTCACCCTCCTGCCTCCTGCCTCCTCCCGGTTTCTACACTCCTGCCTCCTCTCTTTCCTCCCTCCTCCCTCCTGTCTCCTCCCTTTCTCTCCCCTCCTTCCTCCTCCTTTTTACCCTCCTGCCTCCTCTCTTCCTCCTCCTCCTGCCTCCTCTCTTCCCCCTCCCCCCAGAACCATTCTCAGGATGGTAGCGGTCTGTGTGTGTGTGGTGGAGGACAGTGACAACATAGCGACCCAACAACAGCAGCAGCAGCAGCCATGGAGGAGGGGGCCACTCCCGACCCAGAGTTTGTGGATGTGGACCAGGGCATGACGCTGGCCTGTGTGGCCTTCCTCTGCCTTCTCCTGGTGGCCATGATCATCCGCTGTGCCCGGGTCATCATGGACCCCTACAGCGCTATACCCACCTCCACCTGGGAGGAGCAGCACCTGGATGACTAGTGGGAACCAGCTGTGCTGTTACACATATAGGCATGTGTGTGAGGGTGCAGACGCACAGGCATGCAGGGACATGCACATGAACGCAGCGTGGTCAACACACACACACACGCAGGAAAGGAGAGAGGAGAAGAGAGCAGAGCTTGACCAGAGAGGAGAGGAGAGGAGAAGAGAGGAGAGCTTGACCAGAGAGGAGAGGAGAGGAGAGGAGAAGAGAGGAGAGGAGAGCTTGACCAGAGAGGAGAGGAGAGGAGAGGAGAGGAGAAGAGAGGAGAGCTTGACCAGAGAGTAGAGGAGAGGAGAGGAGAGGAGAGGAGAGGAGAGGAGAGGAGAGGAGAGGAGAGGAGAGGAGAGTTATGGTCCCAAACAGTAACGCTGCCTGTCAACACATCCATTGTCTGGTATCAGTCAGTACTTGAGAAGTACTGCAGTGGACTGGGTGACAATCAACCATGGTCTGGACACGTTACGGTCTGAGTCTACACCTTCACCCTGCAAACTGCTTCCGGTACATACTAGGCAAGACTGGTCATGAAGAGGAATACTTTATTTAGTTTATTAGGACTTTTTTCCGTTAATTCTTATTGATCTTACAAAAGCATCTCAAGTTTTGTACATTTTATAAGGAACATTTACAATGACTTTGGCTACATAATAGTATTGCTCATGAAACAGGGCCTGTGTTTTTGTGCTTATCGACTAATAAGGCTCAGAGCAACTTTATCCATGTGTCATGTCTGAAAATGTGTGTCAGGCAACAGTATGACAAAGCAGTGGGGAAATAATGTAATCTGTTACAGTCTACACATACACACACAATACACTCCCCACCAAACTGCAGAGCAGGCACCTCACTCCAATAACTTGTCGCTCATGGCAATGAACTCTCATCCCCAGCCTTGTCCTCTTCCATTCATAAATCATCCTTATTTGCGGCTGCTGTCTGCCCATTAGCTTGAGCACAAAACGGATATGTTGGTCTAGTGTTTCTATGTTCTGTTATGTTGACTTATGTCTATAGCCAGTGCATTTATTAATTGTGAAACGATTGTCTGACTTGCATGTTATGAAGTGCCTCAGCTGACACCACAGAATAGCCAAGCTTGGCTGAATTCCAAATCAACCCCTCCCCTCTATTCTATGGATAGGTGTGAGCAATAGGTCGAATATTCCTCCCATCCTATCAAAAGGCAAGATGAAGCAATGCAATCACCATTATACATGATTTAACCTGTCCGATACTTTCATCGGTGCATAGGGGGGTAGAGGGGTTAGGGACTACGGTCGGTTTGGATTTTAGCAGATTATTGACAAGCATTAACCGGCAAATTAGATACAGGTGACGATTTGATATAAACCCAGATTGTGCTACATTTAGCCTGTCTATAATAAAGATTATAATGAATTACAAAAACCCTCTTTTGGAGGAGCGAGTTGTCTTTGTGTGAGATTGTAATTAGCTGTAAATGAAAACCTAACGGAGTCTAATCTTGCATGATCTCCGACACGTAATTGGGTCGTGTGGAAAGCCTGATAAGATTTAGCTCAGTGGTCACCCATGGGTAACTCTCTAAGTTCCCTAAGGGCCATTCTCATCAACCCCTATTTCATATAGAAGACTTAGAAATAGTTGGTGTGCAGCTACCATTTTGAAGTCCGTGTTACAGCTTGAGTCCAACTCACCACACTCTTGGTATGCGTCCCAAATGGCACCCTATTCCCTATATAGTGCACTACTTTTATAAGAGCCCTATGGTCAAGTGTACTAAAAAAAGAATATGGTGCCATTTGGGACGAAGGCTTGATGTAAACTCTTCACAATCTTGAGGTTTCAAGGTTAGGTCCACTGTCTGCAAACAGACCAGCTAATGCATATTAGCATTATGCTAATCAGGTTAAATTAGAATAAAACAAAGTTTGAGGAAATAAATGTTCCTCAGGGAGACAGGCTGTCATGTAGATGGGTCTAACTCCTTTTTATGATGAATATATCTCCCTTTTCTGTCTCTCTCCAGTTTCCCCCTCCCTCCCTCCCTCTCTCCTTCCTCTCTACCTTCCTCTCTCCCTCTGTTTTTCTAACCCTGTTTCTCTCCACAGCAGAATGAGGCCTCCAGCTCTGACACTCACTGTGTGGTAAAGGTCGGAGTTGTTCTCATGTTTCAGGGGCACAAGGACAACATTCATAACATTCAGCAGGTGTGTGTTACTCCATCATCGTGTCTGATGCTTACAGTCTGCTGAGGGTATGAATGGACATTTCACACCTTCCTCCTCTTCCTTTGACTCTCCCTTCTCCTCCCCTCCTCTCCTCCCCTCCTCCCCTCCTCCTCTCCTCCCCTTCTGTAGGAGAGCAAACAGTTGTCCCTTCAACTGTCCTCGTGAAACCCCAATCTCTCTATGCATGCCACACACACACACACACACACACACACACACCACAGGTGTGCTTAGTCCCCTCCTGTACTTCCTGTTCACCCATGACTGCGTGGCCACGCACGACTCCAGGACTTAAAATGGTCCACACACACGCACACAGTCGTGAAGAAGACGTGACAGCGCTGCATTCCCCTCAGGAGATAGAAAATATTTGGTATGGGCCCTCAAGTCCTCAAAAAGTTATACAGCTGCACCACTGAGAACATCTTGACTGGCTGCATCACAGCTTGGTATGGCAAATGCCCACCCTCGATCGCATGGCGCTACAGAGGGTGGTGCAGACAGCCCAGAACGTAACTTGGGTCGAGCTCTCTGCCATCCAGGACCTCTATATCAGGCAGTGTGAAAGGAAGGCCCAGAAAAATTGTTAAAGACTCCAGCCACCCAAGCCTTAGACTGTTCTCTCTGCTTCCGCACGGCAAGCGTTCCCAGTGCATCAAGTCTGACATCAACAGGCTCCTGAACAGCGTCTATCCCCAAGCCATAAGACTGCTAAATATCTAATAAAATGGCTACGTGGACTATCAGCATTGACCCTTTTATCTTATTTTTGCACTGACTCTATGCACACTCACAGGACTCTACACACTTACTCACACACACTCACACTGACACTCCAGCACACACACGCACACACACACACATAACACTCACATACAATCATCATATAGGCTTACCCCTATACATACAGTATCTACCCCTACCACTCTAGTATACCTGCACATTGTAAATATGACCCTGGAACTGTCCCTGTATATAGCTACTGACTCTGGAACTGACCCTGTATATAGCCACTGACCCTGGAACTGACCCTGTATATAGCCACTGACCCTGGAACTGTCCCTGTATATAGCTACTGACCCTGGAACTGACCCTGTATATAGCTACTGACCCTGGAACTGACCCTGTATATAGCTACTGACCCTGGAACTGACCCTGTATATACAGTAGCTTTCTTCCTTACTCATGTGTTTTTGTTCTACTTTACTTTATTTTATAAACTGGGTGGTTCGAGCCCTGAATGCTGATTGGCTGACAGCAGTGGTATATCAGACCGTATACCATGGGTATGACAAAACAGTTATTTTTACTGCTCTAATTACATTGGTAAACACTTTATAATAGCAATGAGGCACCTCAGGGGTTTGTGATATATGGCCAATAGAGCTCGCAAGAAAGGCATTTCACTGTATTTGTGCACGTGACAATATAACTTGAAACTTGAAACACACACACACATACAGTCACACCCGCCAGCTGAATGTTAAGCAATGCTTGCCTATCAAATCTCATGAGCCTTCAATCTAGCACACACTATGCGCGATCCCCTTTTATACGAAGGCAAACGAGTGACATTTCACGACACACACAGACACCATCGCCTTAGGGCTGAATCTCCCTCCTATCTCCCCAATATCTCACACTCGGGTGTGAAATTGCCCTCAAAAACAAAGACAAAATCAAACCCTATCAAACGGCTGGGGGAAGGAGGAGAGATTTGACGTTTGAAATCCCTGTGGTTTTCCAAGCAAGGAGGAATGAGGAATAAGTTTAGCTAATTAAATGGCTCCTACACAGGAGCGTGTCGGTTCAGCCGCCCAGGGAAATGACTCCACTTGAACCCGCCACTAGGCTTCTGCTACAGTCAGAGAAGAGTTTCCCTGGCATTGAAATTGTTTTTATTAGCTTGGCTTGGCTCGGCTTAGGGTTGCAAAATTCTGGTAACCTTCCCAAAATTACCAGGTTTTCCAGAAATCCACGTTGGAAGATTTCTGCAATCAGGAGGGAATACCTAGGAAAATCTAGGAATTCTGGGAAAGTTACTGGAATTTTGCAACCCTAACTCTGCTAGACTGTTTACTACCACTCCAGCATCCTGAAAAAAAAATACAAGAATAAGGCACTCCTTAGTTAGTCTTTTAGAATTATATTATAAAAGTGTAGGGTTGAACAGTTATAAGAACTAAACATAAGCAAGACCTACAATATACTGTATTTGGTTGTACTTTTAAACAGACAGAGTTTATTTTTTACCCACAATTTCGATCTTGTCTCATCGCTGCAACTCCCCAACAGGTGTGGGAGGCGAAGGTCAAGTCATGCGTCCTCCGAAACATGACCCGCCAAACCGTGCTTCTTAATACTCGCCTGCTTAACCTGGAAGCCAGCCGCTTCAATGTGTCAGTAAACACTGTTCAACTGACTACTGCAGTCAGCCTGCAGGAACCCGGCCCGCCACAAGGAGTCGCTAGAGCATGATGAGCGAAGTAAGCCCACCCGGCCTAACCCTCCCCTAACCCGGACGACACTGGGCCACATTGAGCCGCCTATGGGACTCCCGATCACGCTGGTTGTAGCAGTACAGCCCGGATCGAACCCGGGTCTGTAGTGACGCCACTCGGGAGGCCCAGACAAAGAGCTTTATATGAACAGCTGCTGTTTTAAAACTTTGTATGGCAATATAATTCATACATAATTTAATGTCACCCTGCCATTTTAAAACAAAAGGTGGCTACTGTAATATCCATCCAAAAGCACAAACAGCCGAAACTAAATGGGTCAAAGTTTCCATTCCAAAGCATGTCCCGACTGAGTCAGAGGGGATTCAATACCTAATGGTGGTTAATATTTGGCCAGAAGTATTTCTAGGAAACTGGTCTTTTAGAGAAGTCTAATCAAGAGTGGCCTCAAACCTTTCCCTTCCTTTTCCTGTTTAATTGATTTAACCTCTTCAATGTACCTCTTAAATGTAATGGCAGAAATGTAGATTTCCGCCTAAATAGACATACCCAAAAGTAACTGCTTTTAATGAGCAGTTATATGATAAGGATATTCATACACGTGGTATCATTGGAAAGACCACACCTGGGAGATGATGAGGAAATGGTCATAACATAGATAGGAATTTCACAGTTCAGATCACACAAGATCAAGCATACACAAAGTAACCGGTTTTATTTTTTTATTTCTTGTTTTTTCAAGTCATCTTTCATGGACAAGCTATAAGTCAATTATTGATGAATAGAGCTAGAAACACATCAGATGGTCAAAAACTTCTGGGATTGATAGACATAACAGCTAGAACTTTACTGACGTGTAATAAGGGGTGTCAGGTGCGGTCAAGGGACATCTCCAAGTGTCCCCTCAACCTCTCCAAAGTGTCCTAAGTGTGTAAATTAGGTCATTCCACTGCTATTACACATTGAATATGCCTAACAGTTATTAGTCACGATAAAAACACAATTTCTACAATATCAGCCTCTCTCAAACATTGTGGTGGTGTCAGGGGACATCCAGGGGACATCCAGGGGACATCCAGGGGACATCCAGGGGACATCCAGGGGACATCCAGGGGACATCCAAGTGTTCCTTCAACAGCTACAAAGTGTCCGAATGGGGTAAGTCCACTGCAATTACACACTGAATAAGCCTAAAAGATATTGGTCCCACATACAAATGCACAAATGGACACATGCTGCATGCACACAGACACTAGCACAAATATTTGTCACAGACAGACAGACAGACAGACAGACAGACAGACAGACAAACAGACAAACAGACAAACAGACATGAACATGAACACACACACACACACACATATTCAGGTCAGCATCAGCATGCTACAGTACTCGGCTAGGTGAACCGAATGAGTGTGAACAGAACGTCTGCTCGCATACTCCCTTAAGATGAAACCACACAGAGAGACAGCGTCATCAACATTTGTGTGGGAGAGTAGAGCGCGTCAATTCACATACACAGGGTAGCATATACCATCTTAATTTTCATGAGAATCCATAATAAACAGTTGTATTTGTTATGTTCGCTATGTAGTCCTTGTGAATTATTGTTGTGTGTTCCTGTTAACTAACTTTATATGTCCTATTTTTTATTTTTTTTATTTCACCTTTATTTAACCAGGTAAGCCAGTTGAGAACAAGTTCTCATTTACAACTGCGACCTGGCCAAGATAAAGCAAAGCAGTGCGATAAAAACAACAACACAGAGTTACATATGGGGTAAAAAACATAAAGTCAAAAAAATACAACAGAAAATATATATACAGTGTGTACAAATGCCTAGTAAGTTGTGGAGGTAAGGCAATAAATAGGCTATAGTGCAAAATAATTACAATTAGCATTAACCACTGGAATGCTAGATGTGCAAGAGATTATGTGCAAATAGAGATACTGGGGTGCAAAAGAGCAAAATAAATAAAATATAGGGATGAGGTAGTTGGGTGGGCTAATTTCAGATGGGCTGTGTACAGGTGCAGTGATCGGTAAGGTGCTCTGACAACTGATGCTTAAAGTTAGTGAGGGAGATAAGAGTCTCCAGCTTCAGAGATTTTCCTATGGGAGCCAGCATACATGTTTTCAAATAGTATGTATTATTGGCACTGGCAGTTAAACTTATCAACACTAAATAGACACTTTTTAACTATACATATCACAATTCCAGACATAACAATGCAACAGTCTATTTTAACACAACAGTCCATTTAACATAACATCAGTCTATTTTCGGGCAATTTATCCGCACCTTTTACCAGCATTGCTTTGTGTAGACTTGCTTTCTAATAGCCTTGCTTTCTAATTTGACGCGCTATGACGCTGTTGATGCTTCCAGACCGTCTGTTTTCTCTCAATCACCACCATGCGTTCACGCGCGTAAAAAAAATAACTTTTCGTTTGATTTGGGCTTTAAAATCGAGGGCTGCATTCCCGCGGGATGCCCACGGTCCCGACAGAGATCATTGCAGAGCGGTCTGCATTTTTCATGCTGTGGGCCGGAGCAGGCAGTCAGACAGACGACTTTTGTTGTTGTCCCGCAGATTATTTGGAAAAGTCGTCTTTCTGTTTGTATGCGTTAGCCTACATATTGTATTAAAAGCACATATGTTTCGCATTATTCACACAGAATTCGCTGCTTCAAATTCAGTAGCCTCTCTCCACTCCTAGTTGGGCGTGCGAGTTCAAGTGCTCCTAGTATGTGTTGTCTCCTTGAAATAGAGGAGGCTGCCTACATCGGCGGAGAATACATGGTCAGAGAACGTGGCAGTTAACTTAAATATGAAATTAACTTGGCCGGCAGGGATGTAGCTCAGTTGGTAGAGCATGGCGTTTGCAACGCCAAGGTTGTGGGTTCGATTCCCAAGGGGGGCTAGTATGAAAAAAATATATAAAACAATAATAATGTGTGCACTCCAGTCGCTCTTGATAAGAGCGTCTGCTAAATGTTAAAAAAAAAAAACTATGGTGAGCGAGCATTGCGCATTTTCAATTTATTTGTCTCTGCCTGCAAATCGTCCTCCTAAAACGTAGGCTATATACACTGCTCAAAAAAATAAAGGGAACACTAAAATAACACATCCTAGATCTGAATGAATGAAATAATCTTATTAAATACTTTTTTTCTTTACATAGTTGAATGTGCTGAAAACAAAATCACACAAAAATTATCAATGGAAATCAAATTTATCAACCCATGGAGGTCTGGATTTGGAGTCACCCTCAAAATTAAAGTGGAAAACTACACTACAGGCTGATCCAACTTTGATGTAATGTCCTTAAAACAAGTAAAAATGAGGCTCAGTAGTGTGTGTGGCCTCCACGTGCCTGTATGACCTCCCTACAACGCCTGGGCATGCTCCTGATGAGGTGGTGGATGGTCTCCTGAGGGATCTCCTCCCAGACCTGGACTAAAGCATCCGCCAACTCATTTACATTTACGTCATTTAGCAGACGCTCTTATCCAGAGCAATTTACAGTTAGTGAATACATATTTTTTTATGCTGGCCCCCCGTGGGAATCGAACCCACAACCCTGGCGTTGCAAACGCCATGCTCTATCAACTGAGCTACATCCCTGCCGGCCATTCCCTCCCCTACCCTGGGCCAATTGTGCGCCGCCCATGAGTCTCCCGGTCGCGGCCGGCTGCGACAGAGCCTGGATTTGAACCAGGATCTCTAGTGGCACAGTTAGCACTGCTATGCAGTGCCTTAGACCACTGCGCCACACAGGAGTAACTCCTGGACAGTCTGTGGTGCAACGTGGCGTTGGTGGATGGAGCGAGACATGATGTCCCAGATGTGCTCAATTGGATTCAGGTCTGGGGAACGGGCGGGCCAGTCCATAGCATCAATGCCTTCCTCTTGCAGGAACTGCTGACACACTCCAGCCACATGAGGTCTAGCATTGTCTTGCATTAGGAGGAACCCAGGGCCAACCGCACCAGCATATGGTCTCACAAGGGGTCTGAGGATCTCATCTCGGTACCTAATGGCAGTAAGGCTACTGCTGGCGAGCACATGGAGGGCTGTGCGGACCCCCAAAGAAATGCCACCCCACACCATGACTGACCCACCGCCAAACCGCTCATGCTGGAGGATGTTGCAGGCAGCAGAACATTCTCCACGGCGTCTCCAGACTCTGTCACGTCTGTCACATGTGGTCAGTGTGAACCTGCTTGCATCTGTGAAGAGCACAGGGCGCCAGTGGCGAATTTGCCAATCTTGGTGTTCTCTGGCAAATGCCAAACGTCCTGCACGGTGTTGGGCTGTAAGCACAACCCCCACCTGTGGAGGTCGGGCCCTCATGGAGTCTGTTTCTGACCGTTTGAGCAGACACATGCACATTTGTGGCCTGCTGGAGGTCTTTTTGCAGGGCTCTGGCAGTGCTCCTCCTGCTCCTCCTTGCACAAAGGCGGAGGTAGCAGTCCTGCTGCTGGGTTGTTACCCTCCTACGGCCTCCTCCACGTCTCCTGATGTACTGGCCTGTCTCCTGGTAGCGCCTCCATGCTCTGGACACTACGCTGACAGATACAGCAAACCTTCTTGCCACAGCTCGCATTGATGTGCCATCCTGGATGAGCTGCACTACCTGAGCCACTTGTGTGGGTTGTAGACTCTGTCTCATGCTACCACTAGAGTGAAAGCACCGCCAGCATTCAAAAGCGACCAAAACATCAGTCAGGAAGCATAGGAACTGAGAAGTAGTCTGTGGTCACCACCTGCAAAACCAGTCCTTTATTGGGGGTGTCTTGCTAATTGCCTATAATTTCCACCTGTTGTCTATTCCATTTGCACAACAGCATGTGAAATGTATTGTCAATCAGTGTTGCTTCCCTAAAGTGGACAGTTTGATTTCACAGAAGTGTGATTGACTTGGAGTTACATTGTGTTGTTTAAGTGTTCCCTTTATTTTTTTGAGCAGTGTACTATATGAAAAATGTACCAAGTGTCACTGTCATCCTCCTTGCTGCTTCAAGTTCAGTAGCCATACCTGCGAGATGTTGTCTCAATTAAATAGAGTAGTCTATACTCTATGCATGGGCAGAGAAGCACGGGGCAGTTATCTTTCCAAGGAAATCTACTTCCTAAATATGATTAGGCTATAGTTTTTTTTACATTGCCTAGAAATAAATATTGATCACCCATATGTCTCTGTCTGTAAATCGCCCCAGTCCTAAAAGGTAGGTTACAAAAATAGCTCAAGACAAAGTGCAAGTCTCTCCAACTCTTCTCTCCTCAAACTACATCTAGCATATTGGCGCGGGATGTTCCCCAATGCTGGACGGGGGCCTGCTTTAAAAGACCTTCGCTTAAAAAACGTGAAAAAAACAGCAATGGTACTTTTGTCCATTTTGAGACGCCATAGACAGTTCACACTTCCTCAAAATAACTCAATAAATCTTTCATTAATTTGTTGACCAATCAACGACGAAGGGGCGCAGACTTCAGCTACCGATTTCGGCTCGCCTCGAGAAAAAATGTTATGTGCCCGAACAACCGAAAAACCCTTAGCGAAGTCCAAAACGAACATAAACGTCACAAAATGTCGTCATAATGTCTTCACAAACTCTTCCGAACTGTTTCGGCTGGGAGGCATGGAGACGCCTATTCCATTGAATGTTTTTTTGTGTCATCTGACTGGTGTTTGGCTGGGCATGCAACATGCAACATGATTCACCCACCCTCTGTTCTCATTCCACCCTCAGTTTTTTAAAGGCTTGAAATAAAATTCCCACCTATACTTGTTTTGACTCTTTCAACAACATAAAATTATCCTACCTTGTTTTTAATCAGCTAAAGTCTGTCAGACTCACTTGAGAGCTAGAAACCTGCTACATGAAGCTGCTGGAAAAGTAGTGAACACTTTCTAAATCATGGACAAACTGTCTGTCTTTTTGTTTGTTCATTCGTTTTACACCATTGTCAATGCAGGTAAGATGGACTTTCTCTCAAACTCAATTAATAATTTTTTTATGTTATAAAATGTCAAAGGTCCATAACTGTATAATATAACTCCTCTCCCTGGTTCAGGATCACATTCTCTGTGGGCACTTGGAACATATACTATATAAGCGGAGAGACGCCTTTCCCTGAGTTTACGGTTGTGGTGATGTTGGATGATGTTCAAGTGGCTTACTATGACTCCAACATGAAACACTTTATCTACAGGGTACATAACACCCCTAACAAAATACATGATAACAAAGTTCAGGACGGAGCTTATGTATTTGGAGATATGTACCAACACATAAAAGAGAGATCATTTAACCTAAAGCACCACTTAAACCTCACAGAAGGTGTTCAAGTTCAGCAAAGAATGGCTGGCTGTGAGATGTTGGACAATGGTGAACCAGCCATGTTCATGTTTAAGGAGATTTTTAATGTCATTTATACAGATTATGCAGCATATTTCAACATTACACATTTGACATACGATGCTGGGAAACTACTACCAGGATATTATGGGATGAGGCAAGCATATGAAAGAGTACTATTTGAGAATGCTTGGCTTCCCATTTGCATCAGAACACTGAAGACAATCCTGAAGAGAGAGAAGAACGTTGTGATGCGTAAAGTACCTCCCAGATTCAGGTTGATAAAGAAAGAGGTTTCTGGAGGGCTCCAGGTGAGCTGCCTGGCGTTTGGTTTCTACCCCCGCCACATCAACCTGACCCTGCTGAGAGACGGCCAGCCAGTGGCAGAACAGGAGCTGACAGGGGGGGAGGTGCTGCCTAGTGGAGATGGGACCTACCAGCTGAGGAAGAGTCTGGAGGTCAGTACTGAGGAGCTAAAGAAGAGACACAACTACACCTGTACTGCCTCTCACCTCAGTCTGGACAACAAGCTGGATGTCAGTTGGGAGTCTGGGGCAGAGAGAGTACACCTATCCACCCTCTCAGGTCTACTGGTGATGCTGCTGATTGTTATTCTGTTGGGCATTTTCATTTGCGTCAAAAGGAGGTGGAGATGCACTGCCTCCATGTCTAAACTTGCCAATGTTGATGAAAAAGTGTCAGAGGAAATGAACCTTTCTTCAGATTCTGAGACCTAATATATTTTTGGGACACTGATGCAACTTTGTCAATTCAGCTCAATTCACAATGAAAATATAACTGCCAGAGCACCTATGACGGCAGACACAAAATGTGCAAAATATTCTGTTATTGTCAGTCAATCTTCCTTCCCCTCAACAAAGGACTGTAACGGATCAGTTTGGGTAGACTGTTGACAATAACAAATATCTGCGCATTATTAGTACAGATCTGAATTCATATATTTTATAGGCTGGTTTGGCAACCTGAGCATTAAAAAAGGTAATCTGGTAGTTATTTCTGTAATGTAATTTCTAATCATGACTATTCATTCATTGTACAATGCACTCTATATCTGTGCTGTATTAGCTGATAGCCAGTATCTTAACCAGTAGGAGAATCATGTGATCATGTGTATGAGGTCTGTTTATTATTGGAATGACTTTACAGTGTCTCTGTTTTGTATTGTATGTAGTGTATGTTCATCCTACCTGCACAATAATACCCTTTATTACAGACAATAAAATGTAGCTTAATCGATTAATGCATCGATTCATTTTAACTACGACATTAATTAAAGCAATGTCAAGTATACCTTAATTTCTCTCAGGAACTTGTTTATCACTGTGGAAGGGAGAGAAATCTGACACTCTATTTCACTCCAGTTTAAGACTGGCATGAGTATTCAACTAAAGTGAATGTTGTATGCATTATAAACAATTAAACAGTTTTATCATAGAATGCCTTTAGTAGAGAATGAATCTGTTCGATTGTAGTCAGTGCCATGAAAAGTCATTTTCTATTTTACAGTAGCACACCGCTCGTTCTAAACATTATTTGTTTAGTGTTACTTTTCCCCAGTCAAATATTCAGGCCTACATTTCCACTTCAAGGCTGGACCACAACATAAAACATAGCTTTTGAATGTAAGATATAGTTTAATTAACTGTTATTTTGTATTGAACACTGACTGGTATATCAAAAGGCTGCAAAGCCAATGTCTCCATTCCACATTTAGAAATAAGTATCCTTCCATGTTACCTGCTTCCTAATGAAACCAGCTAGGTTCAAACCTAGTTCTCCTGCGCACCACGATACTGTGTTAGCCCTCTGAGCTAAATCCTAGAACCACTGGCGACATTCCTAAACCTGCTGTCTTGCTGCTATTTTACAAATAAAACAAACATCAATATCTTATCTACATTTCATTACTGACATAAAGAGCGTGTACAAGGCTGTGTTCAAATAGCACCCTATTCCCTCCATAGTGCACTATGGGCCCTGGTTAAAAGTAAGTGCACTATGTTAGGGAATAGGGTGCCATTTGGGATGTAGCCATATTTACTGGCTTAAGTCAATTAAGTTCCCCAGGTCTGCACGCTCCAGTGTTTTACCTAAAGGAAGAAAAAAGGCTGAATTGTATTTGTCTTGTAGACTAATGCCTAATAAAGAGAAATGTAATTTGTCAATCTGAAAAAAGTTAGTGCTGTCTACCCTTTTCCAAATAAAGTATTGTTCATTGTGAACCTTGCCTGGTTGTCGTTCATCCTTCCTGAAATTGCACTGGGGCACAAAATAACCAACAATGTCCATATCTGACACACACACAGCCACACAGTCACACACACAAGCAGGGACGGACAGACTTGGTGGTCGGGGCCCCCAGATATCATGTGATAGCAAAAAGTGTAGAATTGCAGGAAATTAGCATTGTAAATGTCAATTTTTTAGCCTCATGACAAAATGTGTAGAATAGCATTATAAAACTGTTGATTTTTCTCTCCGAACCATGACAAAATGCATTGAAATGTAGGAAGTTAGCTAATTCGGCTCCACATGTGACCAGTCTGGACGCTCAAATCAGATTTTTTTTGGCTCTGAAGTGTTTACACATGACCTGCCATTACCATGACAACCACCACCAAAATGTTAAGGAACAGTGACAGGAAATGAGCATTGCATCTGTGTGCTACTTCAGAGGCTACATCAGTGTGAATGCATAAATCTGATATGGGTCACATGTAAAACTGCATGTGGACAGTAAAAAAAAAAGATTGGATGTAGGGGAAAAAACAGAATTGGGTTCTTCAGGTGGAGAATTCAATAAATCTGATTTTGTTATATAAATAATGACTTGCTAAAGTGCTAAAATTCAGCATTTTGACATGTCCCTCCGTCAACAATGTGTCACCTCTAGGAAGATATCAACCCACTTAATCCCAAAATGTTTCCCAATTTTTACCATCATTGTAAAGCCCTAGCTATTTTGTTGCTTTGACAAAATCA
Organism: Coregonus clupeaformis; assembly: GCF_020615455.1. NCBI lineage: Eukaryota > Metazoa > Chordata > Actinopteri > Salmoniformes > Salmonidae > Coregonus > Coregonus clupeaformis. Next base: position 43,380 of record NW_025534780.1, read on the forward strand.
AATAGATACTAGAGAACATCTAATGTGATGGACCATATGACTGGACAGATACTATAGAACATCTAATGTGATGGACCATATGACTGGACAGATACTAGAGAATATCTAATGTGATGGACCATATGACTGGACAGATACTAGAGAACATCTAATGTGATGGACCATATGACTGGACAGATACTAGAGAACATCTAATGTGATGGACCATATGACTGGACAGATACTAGAGAATATCTAATGTGATGGACCATATGACTGGACAGATACTATAGAACATCTAATGTGATGGACCATATGACTGGACAGATACTATAGAACATCTAATGTGATGGACCATATGACTGGACAGATACTATAGAACATCTAATGTGATGGACCATATGACTGGACAGATACTAGAGAATATCTAATGTGATGGACCATATGACTGGACAGATAATAGAGAACATCTAATGTGATGGACCATATGACTGGACAGATACTAGAGAACATCTAATGTGATGGACCATATGACTGGACAGATACTAGAGAACATCTAATGTGATGGACCATATGACTGGACAGATACTATAGAACATCTAATGTGATGGACCATATGACTGGACAGATACTAGAGAATATCTAATGTGATGGACCATATGACTGGACAGATACTAGAGAACATCTAATGTGATGGACCATATGACTGGACAGATACTATAGAACATCTAATGTGATGGACCATTTGACTGGACAGATACTAGAGAACATCTAATGTGATGGACCATATGACTGGACAGATACTAGAGAACATCTAATGTGATGGACCATATGACTGGACAGATACTATAGAACATCTAATGTGATGGACCATATGACTGGACAGATACTAGAGAACATCTAATGTGATGGACCATATGACTGGACAGATACTATAGAACATCTAATGTGATGGACCATATGACTGGACAGATACTAGAGAATATCTAATGTGATGGACCATATGACTGGACAGATACTAGAGAACATCTAATGTGATGGACCATATGACTGGACAGATACTAGAGAACATCTAATGTGATGGACCATATGACTGGACAGATACTAGAGAACATCTAATGTGATGGACCATATGACTGGACAGATACTAGAGAACATCTAATGTGATGGACCATATGACTGGACAGATACTAGAGAACATCTAATGTGATGGACCATATGACTGGACAGATACTATAGAACATCTAATGTGATGGACCATATGACTGGACAGATACTATAGAACATCTAATGTGATGGACCATATGACTGGACAGATACTAGAGAACATCTAATGTGATGGACCATATGACTGGACAGATACTAGAGAACATCTAATGTGATGGACCATATGGCTGGATAGATACTAGAGAACATCTAATGTGATGGACCATATGACTGGACAGATACTAGAGAACATCTAATGTGATGGACCATATGACTGGACAGATACTAGAGAACATCTAATGTGATGGACCATATGACTGGACAGATACTATAGAACATCTAATGTGATGGACCATATGACTGGACAGATACTATAGAACATCTAATGTGATGGACCATATGACTGGACAGATACTAGAGAACATCTAATGTGATGGACCATATGACTGGACAGATACTAGAGAACATCTAATGTGATGGACCATATGACTGGACAGATACATTTTACATTTTTACATTTTAGTCATTTAGCAGACGCTCTTATCCAGAGCGACTTACAGTTAGTGAACACATATATATACATTTTTTTATACTGGCCCCCTGCGGGAATCGAACCCACAACCCTGGCGTTGCAAACGCCATGCTCTATCAACTGAGCTACATCCCTGCCGGCCATTCCCTCCCCTACCCTGGACGACGCTGGGCCAATTGTGCACCGCCCATGAGTCTCCCGGTCGCGGCCGGCTGCGACAGAGCCTGGATTCGAACCAGGATCTCTAGTGGCACAGTTAGCACTGCGATGCAGTGCCTTAGACCACTGCGCCACTCAGGAGATACTAGAGAACATCTAATGTGATGGACCATATGACTGGACAGATACTATAGAACATCTAATGTGATGGACCATATGACTGGACAGATACTAGAGAATATCTAATGTGATGGACCATATGACTGGACAGATACTAGAGAACATCTAATGTGATGGACCATATGACTGGACAGATACTAGAGAACATCTAATGTGATGGACCATATGACTGGACAGATACTAGAGAACATCTAATGTGATGGACCATATGACTGGACAGATACTAGAGAACATCTAATGTGATGGACCATATGACTGGACAGATACTAGAGAATATCTAATGTGATGGACCATATGGCTGGACAGATACTATAGAACACCTAATGTGATGGACCATATGACTGGACAGATACTATAGAACATCTAATGTGATGGACCATATGACTGGACAGATACTAGAGAACATCTAATGTGATGGACCATATGACTGGACAGATACTATAGAACATCTAATGTGATGGACCATATGACTGGACAGATACTATAGAACATCTAATGTGATGGACCATATGACTGGACAGATACTAGAGAACATCTAATGTGATGGACCATATGACTGGACAGATACTATAGAACATCTAATGTGATGGACCATATGACTGGACAGATACTAGAGAACATCTAATGTGATGGACCATATGACTGGACAGATACTAGAGAACATCTAATGTGATGGACCATATGACTGGACAGATACTAGAGAACATCTAATGTGATGGACCATATGGCTGGACAGATACTATAGAACATCTAATGTGATGGACCATATGACTGGACAGATACTAGAGAACATCTAATGTGATGGACCATATGACTGGACAGATACTAGAGAACATCTAATGTGATGGACCATATGACTGGACAGATACTAGAGAACATCTAATGTGATGGACCATATGGCTGGACAGATACTAGAGAACATCTAATGTGATGGACCATATGACTGGACAGATACTAGAGAACATCTAATGTGATGGACCATATGACTGGACAGATACTATAGAACATCTAATGTGATGGACCATATGACTGGACAGATACTAGAGAACATCTAATGTGATGGACCATATGACTGGACAGATACTAGAGAACATCTAATGTGATGGACCATATGGCTGGACAGATACTATAGAACATCTAATGTGATGGACCATATGACTGGACAGATACTAGAGAACATCTAATGTGATGGACCATATGACTGGACAGATACTAGAGAACATCTAATGTGATGGACCATATGACTGGACAGATACTAGAGAACATCTAATGTGATGGACCATATGACTGGACAGATACTAGAGAACATCTAATGTGATGGACCATATGACTGGACAAATACTAGAGAACATCTAATGTGATGGACCATATGACTGGACAGATACTAGAGAACATCTAATGTGATGGACCATATGACTGGACAGATACTAGAGAACATCTAATGTGATGGACCATATGACTGGACAGATACTAGAGAACATCTAATGTGATGGACCATATGACTGGACAGATACTAGAGAACATCTAATGTGATGGACCATATGGCTGGACAGATACTAGAGAACATCTAATGTGATGGACCATATGGCTGGACAGATACTAGAGAACATCTAATGTGATGGACCATATGACTGGACAGATACTAGAGAACATCTAATGTGATGGACCATATGACTGGACAGATACTATAGAACATCTAATGTGATGGACCATATGACTGGACAGATACTAGAGAACATCTAATGTGATGGACCATATGGCTAGACAGATACTATAGAACATCTAATGTGATGGACCATATGACTGGACAGATACTAGAGAACATCTAATGTGATGGACCATATGACTGGACAGATACTAGAGAACATCTAATGTGATGGACCATATGACTGGACAGATACTAGAGAACATCTAATGTGATGGACCATATGACTGGACAGATACTAGAGAACATCTAATGTGATGGACCATATGACTGGACAGATACTATAGAACATCTAATGTGATGGACCATATGACTGGACAGATACTATAGAACATCTAATGTGATGGACCATATGGCTGGACAGATACTAGAGAACATCTAATGTGATGGACCATATGACTGGACAGATACTATAGAACATCTAATGTGATGGACCATATGACTGGACAGATACTAGAGAACATCTAATGTGATGGACCATATGACTGGACAGATACTATAGAACATATAATGTGATGGACCATATGACTGGACAGATACTAGAGAACATCTAATGTGATGGACCATATGACTGGACAGATACTAGAGAACATCTAATGTGATGGACCATATGACTGGACAGATACTAGAGAACATCTAATGTGATGGACCATATGACTGGACAGATACTAGAGAATATCTAATGTGATGGACCATATGACTGGACAGATACTAGAGAACATCTAATGTGATGGACCATATGACTGGACAGATACTAGAGAACATCTAATGTGATGGACCATATGACTTGACAGATACTAGAGAACATCTAATGTGATGGACCATATGACTGGACAGATACTAGAGAACATCTAATGTGATGGACCATATGACTGGACAGATACTAGAGAACATCTAATGTGATGGACCATATGGCTGGACAGATACTAGAGAACATCTAATGTGATGGACCATATGACTGGACAGATACTAGAGAACATCTAATGTGATGGACCATATGGCTGGACAGATACTAGAGAACATCTAATGTGATGGACCATATGACTGGACAGATACTAGAGAACATCTAATGTGATGGACCATATGGCTGGACAGATACTAGAGAACATCTAATGTGATGGACCATATGACTGGACAGATACTAGAGAACATCTAATGTGATGGACCATATGACTGGACAGATACTAGAGAACATCTAATGTGATGGACCATATGACTGGACAGATACTAGAGAACATCTAATGTGATGGACCATATGACTGGACAGATACTAGAGAACATCTAATGTGATGGACCATATGACTGGACAGATACTAGAGAACATCTAATGTGATGGACCATATGACTGGACAGATACTAGAGAACATCTAATGTGATGGACCATATGACTGGACAGATACTATACTGTAGATCTGTGCAAAAACATTATAATCAGGCAGTGTGGTTTAATTTCACACTTCTTCAGCAATGTGCAAAATAAAAAGGCCACTATTTATGCATCGCTTAGTTGATTAAACTCTAGTTAAATAATCACCTTTTTATAACGCACATTGTTCAAGAAAAGTGTCAAATGAAATTATACTGCCAGATTATAATGCATTTTACAGTACTTTTGTACAGATTTTAACTACAGCATTTTGCACCATAAAGATGTCACTCAGTAAGTCAATAGGATGAAAACAAAACACAAAATCACAGGAAGGTTTAAAAAATGTATAGTTTTTTAGATGTCAGGTCCCAAACCACATAGTTACAACATTATGGAATATAACACTGCTTCTGGCAACAATACTTTGGAATGATAAACAAGGCTTCTGCTACAGTCAGAGAAGAGTTTCCCTGGCATTGCAATTATTTATATTATCTTGTCTTGGCTCTGCTTAGGGTTGAAACATCCTGGTAATTTTCCCAAAGTTCCCAGGTTTTCCAGTAATCCAGGTTGGAAGTTTTCCGGAATCAGGTGGGAATACCTAGGAAAACCTAGGAATTCTGTGATAGTTAGTGGAATTTTGCAACCCTAACTCTGCTAGAATGTCTGTTTTCTACCACTCCACATCCTGAAAAAAAATAGGGTTGAACAGTTATAGGAACTAAACATAAGCAAGACCTACAAAATACTTTATTTGGTTGTACCTTTAAACAGACAAAAAACTTTATATTTACAACTGCTGTTTTAAAACTTTGTATGGCAATATAATTCATACATAATTTAATGTCACCCTGCCATTTTAAAACAAAAGGTGGCTACTGTAATATCCATCCAAAAGCACAAACAGCCGAAACTAAATGGGTCAAAGTCTCCATACCAAAGCATGTTCCAACTGAGTCAGAGGGGATACATTACCTAATGGTGGTTAATATTTGGCCAGCTGTATTGCTGGGAAACTGATATTTTCCACAAGTCTATTCAAGTCAAGAGTGGCCCCAAAACTTTGCCTTCCTTTTCCTGTTTCTTTCATTTAAAAGGCAACAGTCAGTCATTTTCTTGGCAAAGTGGTCCACATCTTACTTAGCCTCTTATACAAGTTTGTTTGGATTGTAAACTGTGTTCAGAAGGTGGCATTAACATTCACATTCCTGCACACACACTCCGAGAGGAGACGGGAAGGAAGGAGGGAGGAGTGTGTGTGTGTGTGTGTGTGTGTGTGTGAAGACGGCTGGACAGGCGGTAGGAAAACAGAGAGGGGCAGAATTAGCAGGCTCATGCAAACAGACACTCTAGCATGCATGTGTGTCACACACATACACACACTGGAATTCACTGAAAGTTTTTGTATTTCATTTACGGTGTCATTAGAAATTGAGCTTAGGTGCATCCTTTTTCCATTGATCATCCTTTAGATGTTTCTACAACTTGATTGGAGACCACCTGTGGTAAATTCAATTGATTGGACATGATTTGGAAAGGCACACACCTGTCTATATAAGGTCCCACAGTTGACAGTGCATGTCAGAGCAAAAACCAAGCTATGAGGTCGAAGGAATTGTCCGTAGAGCTCCGAGACAGGATTGTGTCCAGGCACAGATCTGGGGAAGGGTACCAACAAATGTCTGCAGCATTGAAGGTCCCCAAGAACACAGTGGCCTCTATCATTCTTAAATGGAAGAAGTTTGGAACCACCAAGACTTCCTAGAGCTGTCCGCACGGCCAAACTGAGCAATTGGGGGAGAAGGGCCTTGGTCATGGAGGTGACCAAGAACCCTGCTGGTCACTCTGACAGAGTTCCTCTGTGGAGATGGGAGAACCTTCCAGAAGGACAACCATCTCTGCAGCACTCCACCAATCAGGCCTTTATGGTAGAGTGACCAGATGGAAGCCACTCCTCAGTAAAAGGCACATGACAGCCCCCTTGGAGTTTGCCAAAAGGCACCTAAAGACTCTCAGACCATGAGAAACAAGATTCTCTGGTCTGATGAAACCAAGATTGAACTCTTTGGCCTGAATGCCAAGCGTCACGTCTGGAGGAAATCTGGCCCCATCCCTACGGTGAAGCATGGTGGTGGCAGCATCATGCTGTGGGGATGTTTTTCAGCCGCTGGGGACTGGGAGACTAGTCAGGATCGAGGGAAAGATGAACGGAGTAAAGTACAGAGAGATCCTTGATGAAAACCTGCTCCAGAGCACTTAGGACATCAGACTGGGGTGAAGGTTCACCTTCCAACAGGACATCGACCCTAAGCACACAGCCAAGACAACACAGGAGTGGCTTCGGGACAAGTCTTTGAATGTCCTTGAGTGCCCCAGCCAGAGCCCGGACTTGAACCAGAACGAACATCTCTGGAGAGACCTGAAAGAAGCTGTGCAGCAACACTCCCCATCCAACCTGACAGAGCTTGAGAGGATCTGCAGAGAAGAATAGCAGAACCTCCCCAAATACAGGTGTGCCAAGCTTGTAGCGTCATCCCAAGAAGACTGTAATCGCTGTCAAAGGTGCTTCAACAAAGTACTGAGTAAATGGTCTGAATACCTATGTAAATGTGATATTTCAGTTTGATATTTGTTATACATTTGCAAAAATGTCTAAAAACCTGTTTTTGCTTTGTCATTATGGGGTATTGTGTTTAGATCGATGAGGGGAAAAAACAATTTAAACAATTTTAGAATAAGGCTGTAACATAACAAACTGTGGAAAAAGTCAAGGGGTCTGAATGCTTTCCAAATGCACTGTACATTAAAAAGATAATGTAACTTAATTGCAGTTGTGAATATTTCCACTAGTGACTGATAGCATTACAGTTAATGTTACTTTATAGCCTTTTAGCTATTTTACACAGCATTTTTTGTCATATAACTAGATAGCTAGCTACATTTTTAAGAGAGAGCTTTTCAATTAGCATCTCTCCCCCTGTTTTCAGTCACAGGTGGGGACTGGATTAGGTGTAAGCAGTGCAGGAGGTGGGCTCATGAGTTGTGCTCCACTTTGACTGGGGATAGCTTTATTTGTGACCTATGTACAAATTTGAATCGTGCAATAGCAGAGCATAAGAGAGTTGCCACATCAATGTTACACTGAATTTATTAGTTAAGCTATTGTTATTAAATGTTATATTCCAATGTTATTTAATGGTATTAGTTATATTCCATTCCAATATTATATTCAAATGAATCTTTTTTTTTAAATAAATTAAAAACAACTATTGAAAACCTTTTGCTCCGGGGGGCGGAGCTAGCATGTTGGAGTGAACGGCTGTGTGTGAGAGGCTCCCGCAACTTTTTTGCGAAATAATCTAACCTAATTTACTTTATTGCACTTGTTACAACAAACTTTTCTTTCTAATACAATATTGTAACTTTCTATGTGAAAATGCCTAGTAATAAGCGACCAAAGGACAATAAATCCACATTAGAGGCCTACTCCCCACCAAACAACGAGACAAACATGGCGGAAGGCACAGGTAACAACGTGACACTTACAGAACTTACCCGGGCTTTGGGAGAACTACGTGTTGCTATAGCGGAGGATCTTAAGGCTACTATTGCTGAACTGGACACTAAAATCGAGAGCACCATTCGAACGGTCGCTTCGCAGGGCCAGAGTATTGTGGACCTTGAGAAAGCTTCTGAATTCAACGCTGGTAGGATCGACGAGTTAGAGAAACTATGCACGTCATTGCAGGATGATGTGCAGAGGCTTTCTGTGAAAGTGGTCGACCTGGAGGGCAGATCCAGGCGTCATAACCTTCGCGTTGTGGGTCTGGCAGAAGGGGTGGAGGCGGGCTCTCGCCCCACCGACTTCTTCGCCAAGCTACTGAAGGATGCAATGGGACCGGATGTTTTGGCGTCGGATCCCCTACTGGACCGTGCACATCGCGCCCTTGTCCCAGTGCCTGGACCGGGCCAGCGTCCTCGCCCAGTAATCATCTGTTGTCACAGTTTCAAGACCAAGGATCTTATCCTGCGCGAGGCTCGAATGAGGGGCAACCTATTACATAAAGGGCACCCCTTTCGTGTCTATGAGGACTATGCGCCCGATGTGGCAAAGCACCGCGCTGGCTACAGAGATGTCATGACCAAACTCTACAAACTCCACCTTCGCCCAGCCTTGCTCTTCCCTGCAAGACTAAGAATTACCCCGCCTTCCGGGGAGAAGATCTGGCTCTCCTCGGTTCTGGACGCAGAGAAGTTTGTCCGGGAATATACACCAATCCCCCGTACAGGTTAGAGTGCCTTGTCATTGTGTGTTAAGGTCTGCTCACGGACTCGAATCCATACCATACCATAACGGGTGAAACCGTATTAAACGGTCTCAGCAAGGGCTACCGAACATGTAATACGATGAGCTGACCAATGGAGGGCGGTCAGAGCTCTCACTTAACGTTAATTTCACTTACATTCCGACTGGGTTTAGAGCGATGCCTGTTTGGGAGGCCTTCCAGGTCGGATCATTGACACTTTCGGATGGATATACTTATATTCCCCCATTTTTGTTTTGTTTCGTTATTTATTTTTCAATTCTTACATTATTCCTGTGCGTACATATAATAATAATTATTGGTACTTTATTATTATTTTCTCTTAGCATTTTAGTATTATGTATGTGTATATTTTAAATTTGTATAGATTATTATTCTGGGGTATGCATGTTTGTGTATGTAGATGTGTGTGTATGGATGTATGTGTGTATGCATGTGTATGTATCTGTATATACTTAAGAATATTTATTTTATATGTATATATTTTTTGTGTGTGTGTATGTATGTGTGCGTGTATACGTGTGTAAATGTGTGTGTGTGTGCGTATATATATATATACGTATGTGTGTGTGTGTATGTATGTAGGTATGCACATGTATGTATGTATGTGTGTGTGTGTGTGGATGTGTATATGTGTATGTGTGCACATATGTATATATAAATCACTATTTTTTAAATTATTTGAAAATAATTTATTATTATTATTATTATTATTTTAATTTTTTTAATTTTTTTAAAACATTTTTATTTACTTTGTTATTTTTTGTTTGTTTGGGGGGTAAGTTCAATTTATCAAAATCCTTGTTCCCTTCTCCTAACCCACAATATGTAACTGTACTGCTGTCTATGTTGGTTACTGATGGTTTATGTTTAGACCGGTATTGCTTAGCAATAGAATCTTGTGATGATACATCTTGCTTATCTCAGGGATTGACCCAAGATGAACCTTAAGTGCGCAATATGTTTAAGTTGCAACTTATTCTGTTTAGGTTTATTAGATGCTAATTGAACACTTTAATGCGGGAGCCTCCTCAGTTCATATGTTAGTAGAAGTTCTAGGATAGTGAGAGGTGAGCGCATAGTTGGGATTTTATTTGTGTTTTACCTCTTGTTCGAGGGTCGCGCCGTGCTTTTTTGGCATCGGCCAGACAATGTGTTTGTTATTTTATTTTCATATTTTTTCTGTCCTATGTGTGTATGCCTGTTAAATGTGGGTTGATGGGGGGGGTAAAGGTTGGGGAAAGTAGGGGAACAGGGTGGAGAGTAAAGGTGCTTGCGGGGGGAGGGGTGGGTTGGATACTGCTCAGGTGTAGGTGCTACATATGCTGATCGTGATGGTTTGGTGCGCTTTCTTACCTTTTTAGTGAGTTACATGTTATGCAGGCCACCATAGGAACTACAAATAGAGAGGAGGGGCGGGACTTACATTCACTTCCTGGAATGTCAAGGGGATTAAACGAACCAATTAAGAGAGGCAGGGTCCTAGCCCACTTGAAAGCACTTTCGTCTGATATTATATTTTTGCAAGAAACCCATCTGAAAAACAAATCTCATAACAGACTTAAATGTAAGTGGGTGGGACAAGTGTATCACTCTAACTTCTCTGCCAAAACGAGAGGCACAGCGATTCTGGTACGGAAAGGAATTCCCTTTCTACATAAAACCACTATTGTGGATAAAGAGGGTCGCTATGTGATCGTAATAGGAGAGATCCATTCTACTTCTGTAACTCTACTAAATATCTATGGGCCAAACATTGATAACCCCTCTTTTTTCAAAAGAGTCCTTGCCCTGATTCCAGATATCTCCCATACTAATCTGGTCATTGGAGGGGACCTTAACTGTGTACTAGAGCAATATTTGGATAGATCCTCTACCCGGCGAACCCCTACCTCCCATTCAAGCGAATTCTTGAATACCTACATAAAAAATTCTAACTTATTTGATATATGGAGGATCTCTAATCCTACGGGTAGGGAATACTCCTTTTACTCTCATGTTCACAATGTATATACTCGAATTGACTACTTTTTGGTTGATGCTAAACTACTCCCCTATACCTGTAATGTGAGATATCATGATATTATAATCTCTGACCACAGTCCACTCACCTTCTCCCTGAGATTGGGTGACATCGTACCAAACGAGAGGGTCTGGAGGTTGAATCCTCAGCTCCTCACAGAACCAACATTCTGTGAACATCTTAAAGACCAAATTACATTTTTCTTTGATACCAACGACAACACGGAGACTTCCCCAGCATTATTGTGGGAAACGCTGAAGGCTTATTTGAGAGGATGTATCATCTCCTTTCAGACTGCCAGGAGTAGGCAAAACAGAAAAAAATTGGTAGAACTGGAGGGACAAATTCACTTACTGGATAGGGAGAATGCTAGACATCCATCTATGGAGAAACATAAAGAAATTATGTCTTTAAAATTTAAATACAATCAGATCCTCTCGGCTAAAATTACTAAATCTTTTCTCTATGCCAAGCAAAAATATTTTGAGTTTGGTGACAAACTCGAAAAAACGTGAGTGACCGAATGATTCACAAAGTTAAATCTGCATCTGGGGAATTACTCTCCTCCCCCAAAGACATCAATGACAGATTCCGTCAGTTTTATGAGACTCTATATACATCTAAAGCGGATCCTAACACCTTAATTATGCAAAACTTTTTGGAGGACTGTAATCTTCCTGCCCTGAACCAGGAAGACTCTAACTTCCTGAATAAGGAAATATCTCTTGAAGAAATTAGAGAAACAATTAAATCTCTAAAGAGTGGCAAGACCCCGGGCCCAGATGGATACCCTGGTGAATTCTATAAAACATTCAGCAACATGCTATCTCCTACCTGCACAAAATGTTGGTTCGGGCCAATGAGGATGGAGCTCTCCCATCTACTTTGGATGAGGCGTTTATTACAGTTATACATAAGAAGGGTAAAGATCCGGAAGAGGTAGGGTCATACCGACCAATATCCCTCCTTAATACAGACCAAAAGATTTTAGCAAAAACTCTGGCTAACAGGCTTAGCACTTTAATTGGCAAATTGGTCCCATTCGGACCAGACCGGCTTTATCCCTAATAGAAACTCATTCTTCAATCTCAGGCGCCTCTTCAACATTATGTATTCTCAGAGGTTACCTAACGTGGACCTTGCCGTTATATCTCTTGGCCGAAAAGGCCTTTGACCAAGTTGAGTGGCCCTATCTATTCAAGGTCCTACAGAAATTTAATATTGGAGATGGGTTCATAAATTGGATCCAGCTTTTATATAGGAACCCCTGTGCGAGAATACTCACTAACCAATCAATGTCGCCCCGATTTAATCTTCACAGAGGGACAAGGCAGGGTTGTGCGCTGTCGCCTATGCTCTTCGCCCTAATTATTGAACCTCTTGCTCAAGCGATCAGATCTCATTCAGCAATACACGGCTATAATACTAAAGATACTCTAAATAAGATTTCCCTATACGCAGATGATATTCTCCTCTATGTAACAGAACCCCAAGCTAGTATTCCAGCTATTCTTGAGGTGATTAATTTGTTTGGTACCTTCTCGGGTTACAGAATAAATTGGAACAAGAGTGAATTAATGCCCATACGGTTGCAAAACATCTCCTGGCTAGAACATCTTCCAGTTAAGTTATCTTCAGAAAAATTTACCTACCTTGGAATTGTAGTTACCAAACAATACTCCTTACTATTTAAAGAGAATTTCCCTTCTCTGATGCAAAATCTCAAGGCAAACATACAGTTTTGGAGAACTCTCCCAATTTCTCTGCTCGGAAGAATTAATGCCATTAAAATGGTCTTCCTCCCACAACTGCTCTACCTATACCAGAACATCCCAGTATTCATACCTAAATCATTTTCATAAACAAATGGACTCTATTATCAATCCTTTCCTCTGGGATTATAAAACACACAGGATAGGATAAAAACACCTATGTAAATCCAAGATGGAAGGAGGATTGTCTCTCCCCAAATTTTATATTTTACTATTGGGCCGCTAACCTCCGTGCTGTTACGTTTTTGCTGGATGACGCAACCCCGCCATCCAGCTGGCTTAGCATGGAGCGGGAGGAGTGTCACCCCTTCTCTATTGGTGCCGTGATTTTGTCACCTGTTAATCTGGAGATGTCACTTTACCATAACAATCCTATTATACATAGCACAGTCCGAATCTGGAAGCAAATTAAAGTCCACTTTGAGCTTAGACCAATATCATTCATGCTCCCTGTTGCCAGGAATCCCTCCTTTGCCCCCTCTAACCTTGATAACACCTTTGAGCGATGGGGAGAGTTGGGGATAAGTACCATAGGGGATTTATATATAGGAGGGACCTTTGCTTCCCTTTGAAGCGCTGAGGGAAACTTATAACCTTCCCAGAAGTAACTTTTTCAGATACCTACAAATTAGAGACTATGTTAGAAAACACCTCCAAACATTTGAGAATGCTAAACCTTCCATGTTTGACGGATGCATAAAAATATGCCCCACCTCAGACAAACTGATATCTCGTCTATATGACACTTTTCAATCTGTTAGCGCACCCTCTACTGATGCCATTAAGGCAAAATGGGAGGAAGAACTAGGGACTGATATTTCAGTGGCAGACTGGGAGGATAGCTTGGAGTATATCCACACCTGCTCCATTAACTCCAGACATCGTCTCATACAATTTAAGGTATTACACAGATTACACTATTCCAAAACTAAACTGCATAGGATATTTCTGATACATCCCCTATGTGTGATAAATGTCAGGCTGAGCAGGGTACACTACTCCACTGCTTTGCCCTATGCTCTAGTCTGTATGGTTATTGGTGTGGAATATTTGGGGTCCTCTCTGAAGTTCTGGAGACTTCAATAGACCCAGACCCGCTTCTGATAATCCTGGGAGTGTCCGATTCCCTAAACGGATTAACCAACTCCCAAAAACAACTCATCTCTTACAGTCTCATTTCGGCAAAAAAATTAATCTTGTTGTTTTGGAAAAGGAGGGAAGCGCCCTCTACCAAATTATGGCTCAGCGAAGTGGCAAAAACTGTACACTTAGAAAGAATTAGATATATTCTGAACAATAAATTATCAACATTTGATCAAATCTGGCAGCCTTTCCTCTCTTACCTGGACCAGTCGGTGCTGTGAATTTGTACTTTTTAACGCACTCTCAATTGTCATATTGTAATATACCTTTGGGCAGCGTGTGCTGGCCCCGACACTCGAGCAGTCGGGAGGGGAATAGGGTGGAATAGAGGGGGGGATAAAGGGGGGGTATAAGTGTGGGGGTTACATCTACCCTTTTTTTTTTTCTTTCTACCTGTCCCTGTTCTGTATGTCGTGTTTTGTAATATTTGTTTTGTGCCCAGAACTCTGGGTCTTGTTGTTCATGTCTGTTCTCTTATGTTTAGATAAGAACTGTACACATGTCTTTCATACCTATACACCATTCTTGTGTGTGTTCAATAAAAAATATTTGAACGGAAAACCTTTTGCTCCTGAATGTAATTTTAAATATTTAAAATCTTGCATTATTCAAATAATATTTAGTGCAATTGTACATAATGGATTGTACAGAAAAGGAACAACAAAGAAAGAACAAAGAAAGTTAATGTACAGGTGCGTTAAAAAGAGGGACTTTACATCAAATATCCTCATAGTGCAGATATTTATGGTGACGTGCAACACCGTTTCCCCCCCATATTTTATTTAAATAATTTAAATAAGACAACTAGACTTAGTTTTTAAGTATTACATACTAAAGAATAAAAAAATAAAACGGATTAAATGGATTTTAACACACTTGTGTGAAACCCTATGCCATATACAGTGGGGAAAGAAAGTATTTAATCAGCCACCAATTGTGCAAGTTCTCCCACTTAAAAAGATGAGAGAGGCCTGTAATTTTCATCATAGGTACACGTCAACTATGACAGACAAATTGAGAAAAAAAATCCAGAAAATCACATTGTAGGATTTTTAATGAATTTATTTGCAAATTATGGTGGAAAATAAGTATTTGGTCACCTACAAACAAGCAAGATTTCTGGCTCTCACAGACCTGTAACTTCTTCTTTAAGAGGCTCCTCTGTCCTCCACTCGTTACCTGTATTAATGGCACCTGTTTGAACTTGTTATCAGTATAAAAGACACCTGTCCACAACCTCAAACAGTCACACTCCAAACTCCACTATGGCCAAGACCAAAGAGCTGTCAAAGGACACCAGAAACAAAATTGTAGACCTGCACCAGGCTGGGAAGACTGAATCTGCAATAGGTAAGCAGCTTGGTTTGAAGAAATCAACTGTGGGAGCAATTATTAGGAAATGGAAGACATACAAGACCACTGATAATCTCCCTCGATCTGGGGCTCCACGCAAGATCTCACCCGTGGGGTCAAAATGATCACAAGAACGGTGAGCAAAAATCCCAGAACCACACGGGGGGACCTAGTGAATGACCTGCAGAGAGCTGGGACCAAAGTAACAAAGCCTACCATCAGTAACACACTACGCCGCCAGGGACTCAAATCCTGCAGTGCCAGACGTGTCCCCCCTGCTTAAGCCAGTACATGTCCAGGCCTGTCTGAAGTTTGCTAGAGTGCATTTGGATGATCCAGAAGAGGATTGGGAGAATGTCATATGGTCAGATGAAACCAAAATAGAACTTTTTGGTAAAAACTCAACTCGTCGTGTTTGGAGGACAAAGAATGCTGAGTTGCATCCAAAGAACACCATACCTACTGTGAAGCATGGGGGTGGAAACATCATGCTTTGGGGCTGTTTTTCTGCAAAGGGACCAGGACGACTGATCCGTGTAAAGGAAAGAATGAATGGGGCCATGTATCATGAGATTTTGAGTGAAAACCTCCTTCCATCAGCAAGGGCATTGAAGATGAAACGTGGCTGGGTCTTTCAGCATGACAATGATCCCAAACACACCGCCCGGGCAACGAAGGAGTGGCTTCGTAAGAAGCATTTCAAGGTCCTGGAGTGGCCTAGCCAGTCTCCAGATCTCAACCCCATAGAAAATCATTGGAGGGAGTTGAAAGTCCGTGTTGCCCAGCGACAGCCCAAAACATCACTGCTCTAGAGGAGATCTGCATGGAGGAATGGGACAAAATACCAGCAACAGTGTGTGAAAACCTTGTGAAGACTTACAGAAAACGTTTGACCTGTGTCATTGCCAACAAAGGGTATATAACAAAGTATTGAGAAACTTTTGTTATTGATCAAATACTTATTTTCCACCATAATTTGCAAATAAATTCATTAAAAAATCCTACAATGTGATTTTCTGGATTTTTTTTCTCTCATTTTGTCTGTCATAGTTGACGTGTACCTATGATGAAAATTACAGGCCTCTCTCATCTTTTTAAGTGGGAGAACTTGCACAATTGGTGGCTGACTAAATACGTTTTTTCCCCACTGTAACTGGCACTCCCGGTACTTTTAGAAAACACTTATTTTCTAAAAACAACATTTCATGAAATAACAAAAAAAAAGTGTAAACTGTAGCCATTTATTTCCCTTTATAGTTTATTAGCCTAAGTGTGACCTTCATCCACATATTTTCCAAACGTTGCTTTTTTGTGTCAGCAATTAGACATTGGTCTTATGGGGGCTAGTTAACCCCTAGTACCCTACACTTTGTGAAAAAAATGCCCTACCAACTAACCCTGCACCCATTAAAACCTCTCCACTATACCACTACTTTGGCCCTATCTGATCCTACTCCAGGCCAGCAGCCAGGGAGGACGGGTCACTATCGTTCAAAACATCTTGTAATTCTTCAGCAGTAAAATCTTGTACACCCCAGTACTTCTCTGCAGCTGCCATCAAAACATGTATCCTCTGTGATTTATGTTCTATTCCTAGTTTTCTTATCTCTACACTAAACTGATTTTAAGTAGCATCCATTTTGAAATGGGCTCGTGGGTGTCGGCTGCCCTTTTATGGCTGTATGCCCATATATGGTACTCAGTCGCACTAAAGATTGTATGGTACGGCTGGAAAGCCAACATCCACAGCTTTCAGGAGGTACCCTGTATTCACATACTTTTTAATGTTTTTATTTAACCTTTATTTAAATAGGCAAGTCAGTTAAGAACAAATTATTATTTACAATGATGGCCTACCAAGAGGCAAAAGGCCTCCTGCGGGGACGGGGGCTGGGATTAAAAATAAAAATATAGGACAAAACACACATCACGACAAGAGAGACACCACAACACTACATAAAGAGAGACCTAAGACAACAACATAGCATGGTAGCAACACATGACAACACAGCATGGTAGCAATACCACATGACAACAACATGGTAGCAACACAACATGGCAGCAGCACAACATGGTAGCAGGACAAAACCTGGTCCAAACATTATTGGGCACAGACAACAGCACAAAGGCAAGAAGGTAGAGACAACAATACATCACGCGAAGCAGCCACAACTGTCAGTTAGAGTGTCCATGATTGAGTCTTTGAATGAAGAGATGGAGATAAAACTGTCCAGTTTGAGTGTTTTTTGCAGCTCGTTGCAGTCACTAGCCGCAGCGAACTGAAAAGAGGAGCGACCCAGGGATGTGTGTGCTTTGGGGACCTTTAACAGAATGTGACTGGCAGAACGGGTGTTGTATGTGGAGGATGAGGGCTGAGTGGGTTTCTCAGATAGGGGGGAGTGAGGCCTAAGAGGGTTTTATAAATAAGCATCACCCAGTGGGTCTTGCGACAGGTATACAGAGATGACCAGTTTACAGAGGACTAAAGAGTGCAGTGATGTGTCCTATAGGGAGCATTGGTGGCAAATCTGGTGGCCGAATGGTAAAGAACATCTAGCCGCTCGAGAGCACCCTTACCTGCCGATATATAAATTACATCTCCCTCCGGATAGGGGCTACTGTTCTCATTTTAGATGACATTGAATACATTTTTTATATCAAAGTCCCATATTAAGGGGACCCTACATTTAAGGTTAAAGGAAAACTCCACCCAGAAACTCTCTTTTGGTATTTGTTTAATCAATCCATTGTTATTCCAAAATGTTTTTCTTCTCAGCAATCAAGTTTTCAAGATATGTAACTTTCAAAATACAGAAATCATCCCAGTATGATACATTTAGCATCATATGAAACTGCATCATACGTGATGATTTCTGTGTTTTGAAAGTTACAGATCTTGAAAACTTGATTGCTGGTCAGGCGGTAGGAAAACAGAGATAGGGGCAGAATTAGCAGGCTCATACACATGCACAAATGGACACATGCTGCATGCACACAGACACTAGCACAAATATTTGTCACAGACAGACAGACAGACAGACAGACATGAACACACACATATTCAGGTCAGCATCAGCATGCTTCAGTACTCAGCTAGGCGAACCGAATGAGTGTGAACAGAACGTCTGCTTGCATACTCCCTTAAGATGAAACCACACAGAGAGACAGCGTCATCAACATTTGTGTGGGAGAGTAGAGAGCTTCAATTCACATACACAGGGTAGCATATACCATCTTAATTTTCATGAGAATCCATAATAAACAGTTGTATTTGTTATGTTCGCTATGTAGTCCTTGTGAATTATTGTTGTGTGTTCCTGTTAACTAACTTTATATGTCCTATGGGAGCCAGCATACATGTTTTCAAATAGTATGTATTATTGGCACTGGCAGTTAAACGTATCAACACTAAATAGACACTTTTTAACTATACATATCACAATTCCAGACATAACAATGCAACAGTCTATTTTAACACAACAGTCTATTTAACATAACATCAGTCTATTTTCGGGCAATTTATCCGCACCTTTTACCAGCATTGCTTTGTGTAGACTTGCTTTCTAATAGCCTTGCTTTCTAATTTGACGCGCTATGACGCTGTTGATGCTTCCAGCCCGTCTGTTTTCTCTCAATCACCACCATGCGTTCACGCGCGTAAAAAAAGTAACTTTTCGTTTGATTTGGCCTTTAAAATCGAGGGCTGCATTCCCGCGGGATGCCCACGGTCCCGACAGAGATCATTGCAGAGCGGTCTGCATTTTTCATGCTGTGGGCCGGAGCAGGCAGTCAGACAGACGACTTTTGTTGTTGTCCCGCAGATTATTTGGAAAGGTCATCTTTCTGCTTTGTATGCGTTAGCCAACATATTGTATTAAAAGCACATATTTTTCGCATTATTCACACACAGAATTCGCTTCTTCAAATTCAGTAGCATCTCTCCTCGCTGGGCATGCGAGTTCAAGTGCTCCTAGTATGTGTGGTCTCATTGAAATAGAGGAGGCTGCCTACATCAGCAGAGAATACATGGGCAGAGAACGTGGCAGTTAACTTAAATATGAAATTAACTGAAATATAATTAGACTGCTTCAAGTTCAGTAGCCATACCTGCGAGATCAGGTGCGTGTGGTCTCAATTAAATAGAGTAGGCTATACTCTATGCATGGGCAGAGAAGCACGGGGCAGTTATCTTTCCAAGGAAATCTACTTCCTAAATATGATTAGGCTATATATATATTTTTTACATTGCCTATAAATAAATATTGATCACCCATATGTCTCTGTCTGAAAATCGTCCCACTCCTAAAAGGTAGACTATAAAAATAGCTCAAGACAAAGTGCAAGTCTCTCCAACTCGTCTCTCCTCAAACTACATCTAGCATATTGGCGCGGGATGTTCCCCAATGCTGGACGGGCGCCTGCTTTAGACCTTCGCTTAAAAAACGAGAAGAAAGCAGCAATATTACTTTTGTCCATTATGAGACGCCATAGCCAGTATACACTTCCTCAAAATTACTCAAGAAATCTTTCATTAATTTGTTGACCAATCAACGACGAAGGGCGCAGACTTCGGCTACCGATTTCGGCTCGCATCGAGAAAAAATGTTATGTGCCCGAACAACCGAAAAACCCTTAGCGAAGTCCAAAACGAACATAAACGTCACAAAATGTCATAATGTATTCACAAACTCTTCCGAACTGTTTTGGCTGGGAAGCATGGAGACGCCTAATCCATTGAAAGTTTTTTTGTATTTCATTTCCAGTGTCATCTGACTGGTGTTTGGCTGGGCATGCAACATGCGACATGATTCACCCACCCTCTGTTCTCATTCCACCCTCAGTGTTAAAAGGCTTGAAATAAAATTCCCACCTCTACTTGTTTTGACTCTTTCAACAACATTAAATTATCCTACCTTGTTTTTAATCAGCTAAAGTCTGTCAGACTCACTTGATAGCTAGAAACCTGCTACATGAAGCTGCTGGAAAACACGTTCTAAATCATGGACAAACTAGGTCTACTGCGCACCACAATACTGTGTTAGCCCTCTGAGCTAAAGCCTAGAGCCACTGGCCATATTAGATGGCTTCTTAGACACTGGCTTCTTAGACTTGCTTTCAATGAGAATGACAGATCTATAACTCAAATTTCTACTTGAATTTGGTCAGGTCGCGCAAAAAGCTACATAGCCAACTGCGTAGTATATTTTGTTTCTAAGCTAATTGAAAGGGGAAGTCTGTTAGACTCACTTGAGAGCTTAGAAACCTGCTACTCGACGCTACACTTTCTAAATCATGGACAAACTGTCTGTCTTTTTGTTTGTTCATTCGTTTTACACCATTGTCAATGCAGGTAAGATGGACTTTCTCTCAAACTCAATTAATGATTTTTTATGTTATGAAATGTCATTTTCCATAACTGTATAATATAACTCCTCTCCCTGGTTCAGGATCACATTCTCTGTGGGCACTTGGAACATATACTCTATAAGTGGAGAGACGCCTTTCCCTGAGTTTACGGTTGTGGTGATGTTGGATGGCATTCAAGTGGCTTACATTTACATTTACTATGGCTTACTATGACTCCAACATGAAACACTTTATCTACAGGGTACATAACACCCCTAACAAAATACATGATAACAAAGTTAAGGACGGAGCTTATGTATTTGGAATTATGTACCACCAGATGAAAGAGAGATCATTTAACCTAAAGCACCACTTAAACCTCACAGAAGGTGTTCAAGGTCAGCAAAGAATGGCTGGCTGTGAAATGTTGGACAATGGTGAACCAGCCATGTTCATGTTTAAGGAGATTTTTAATGCCATTTATACAGATTATGCGGCATATTTCAACATTACACATTTGACATACGATGCTGGGAAACTACTACCAGGATATTATGGGATGAGGCAAGCATATGAAAGAGTACTATTTGAGAATGCTTGGCTTCCCATTTGCATCAGAACACTGAAGACAATCCTGAAGAGAGAGAAGAATGTTGTGATGCGTATAGTGCCTCCCAGACTCAGGTTGATAAAGAAAGAGGTTTCTGGAGGGCTCCAGGTGAGCTGCCTGGCGTTTGGTTTCTACCCCCGCCACATCAACCTGACCCTGCTGAGAGACGGCCAGCCAGTGGCAGAACAGGAGCTGACAGGGGGGGAGGTGCTGCCTAGTGGAGATGGGACCTACCAGCTGAGGAAGAGTCTGGAGGTCAGTACTGAGGAGCTAAAGAAGAGACACAACTACACCTGTACTGCCTCTCACCTCAGTCTGGACAACAAGCTGGATGTCAGTTGGGAGTCTGGGGCAGAGAGAGTACACCTATCCACCCTCTCAGCTCTACTGGTGATGCTGCTGATTGTTATTCTGTTGGGCATTTTCATTTGTGTCAAAAGGAGGTGGAGATGCACTGCCTCCCAGTCAAAACTTTGTCAATTCAGCTCAAATCACAATGAAAATATGACTGCCAGAGCACCTATGAGGGCAGGCACAAAACATGCAAAAGATTATGTTATTGTCGGTCAATCTTCCCTTCCCTTCAACAAAGGACTGTGAAGGATCAGTTTGGGTAGACTGTTGACAATAACAAATATCTGGTCATTATTAGTACAGATCAGCATTTACATATTTTATATGCCGGTTTGGCAACCTGAGCATTAAAAAAGGTAATCTTGTAGTGGTTTCTGTTATGTGATCTATAATTTCTAATCATGACTATTCATTAATTGCACAATTCTATCTGTGCTTTATTAGCTGATATCCAGTATCTTAAAGAAGGAGAATCATGTGATCATGTGTATGAGGTCTGTTTATTATTGGAATGACTTTACAGTGTATCTGTTTTGTATTGTATGTAGTGTATGTTCATCCTAGCTGCACAATAACACCCTTTATTACAGACAATAAAATGTAGCCAAATTGATTAATGGATTGATTAATGTTAACTACGACATTAATTCATGTAATTAAAGCAATGTCAAGTATACCGTAACTTCTCTCAGGAACTTATTTATCACTGTGGACGGAGAGAAATCTGACACTCTATTTCACTCCAGTTTAAGAATGGCATGAGTATTAAACTAATGTGAATGTTGTATGCATTATAAACAATTAAACAGTTTTAGGATAGAACACCTTTATTGGGGAATGAATCTGTTCGATTGTAGTCAGTGCCATGAAAAGTCATTTTCTATTTTACAGTAGCACACCGCTTGTTCTAAACATCATTTGTTTAGTGTTACTTTTCCCCAGTCAAATATTCAGGCCTACATTTCCACTTCAAGGCTGGACCACAACATCAAACGTAGCTTTTGAATATAAGACCTAGTTTAATCAACTGTTATTTTGTATTGAACACTGAATGGTATATCAAAAGGCTGCAAAGCCAATGTCTCCATTCCACATTTTGAAATAAGTATTCTTCCATGTTACCTGCTTCCTAATGAGAACAACTACAGTGGGGGGAAAAAGTATTTAGTCAGCAACCAATTGTGCAAGTTCTCCCACTTCAAAAGATGAGAGAGGCCTGTAATTTTCATCATAGGTACACGTCAACTATGACAGACAAAATGAGAAAAAAAAAATCCAGAAAATCACATTGTAGGATTTTTAATGAATTTATTTGCAAATTATGGTGGAAAATAAGTATTTGGTCAATAACAAAAGTTTCTCAATACTTAGTTATATACCCTTTGTTGGCAATGACACAGGTCAAACGTTTTCTGTAAGTCTTCACAAGGTTTTCACACACTGTTGTTGGTATTTTGGCCCATTCCTCCATGCAGATCTCCTCTAGAGCAGTGATGTTTTGGGGCTGTCGCTGAGCAACACGGACTTTCAACTCCCTCCAAAGATTTTCTATGGGGTTGAGATCTGGAGACTGGCTAGGCCACTCCAGGACCTTGAAATGCTTCTTCTGAAGCCACTCCTTCGTTGCCCGGCGGTGTGTTTGGGATCATTGTCATGCTGAAAGACCCAGCCACGTTTCATCTTCAATGCCCTTGCTGATGGAAGGAGGTTTTCACTCAAAATCTCACGATACATGGCCCCATTCATTCTTTCCTTTACGACGGATCAGTCGTCCTGGTCCCTTTGCAGGAAAAACAGCCCCAAAGCATGATGTTTCCACCCCCATGCTTCACAGTAGGTATGGTGTTCTTTGGATGCAACTCAGCATTCTTTGTCCTCCAAACACGTCGAGTTCTATTTTGGTTTCATCTGACCATATGACATTCTCCCAATCCTCTTCTGGATCATCCAAATGCACTCTAGCAAACTTCGACGGGCCTGGACATGTACTGGCTTAAGCAGGGGGACACGTTTTGCACTGCAGGATTTGAGTCCTGGCGGCGTAGTGTGTTACTGATGGTAGGCTTTGTTACTTTGGTCCCAGCTCTCTGCAGGTCATTCACTAGGTCCCCCGTGTGGTTCTGGGATTTTTGCTCATCGTTCTTGTGATCATTTTGACCCCACGTGGTGAGATCTTGCGTGGCAGCCCCAGATCGAGGGAGATTATCAGTGGTCTTGTATGTCTTCCATTTCCTAATAATTGCTCCCACAGTTGATTTCTTCAAACCAAGCTGCTTACCTATTGCAGATTCAGTCTTCCCAGCCTGGTGCAAGTCTACAATTTTGTTTCTGGTGTCCTTTGACAGCTCTTTGGTCTTGGCCATAGTGGAGTTTGGAGTGTGACTGTTTGAGGTTGTGGACAGGTGTCTTTTATACTGATAACAAGTTCAAACAGGTGCCATTAATACAGGTAACGAGTGGAGGACAGAGGAGCCTCTTAAAGAAGAAGTTACAGGTCTGTGAGAGCCAGAAATCTTGCTTGTTTGTAGGTGACCAAATACTTATTTTCCACCATAATTTGCAAATAAATTCATTAAAAATCCTACAATGTGATTTTCTGGATTTTTTTTCCTCAATTTGTCTGTCATAGTGTGACACTCTGGCTCTGGGACTTTTGTATTTGAGCCAGGGTGTATTCGTTTTGTTGGGTTTGGTTTGGTTATGTGGGGTATTTGGGTGTGCTTGGTTTTGGTTGTTCTTGTTAGTCATATGACTCCCAATCGGAGGTAACGAGTGTCAGCTGTCGGCTCGTTATCTCTGATTGGGAGCCATATTTATTCTGTATGTTTTCCTGTGGGAGTTGTGGGTTTTTGTTCCTGTTTAGTCATTGTCACTATTGGACTTCACATTCGTCGCTTTGGTTTGTTGTTTTGGTTGCTTTTAAGTAAATAAAGTCAACATGTTCTTTTCACTGCGCTGCGCCTTGGTCTCCCCTTCACTCTCAACCGAACGTGACAGAAAAACCCACCGTAAAAAGGACCAAGCAGCGTGTCAAGCGGCAACAGGACCTACCTACACAGGATTTATGGACGCCTATCAAGGATTCATGGACATGGGAGGAGATACTGGATGGAAGGGTCCTTGGGCACAACCGGGAGAATATCGCCGCCTCGTGAAGAGCTGGAGGCAGCTAAAGCTGAGAGGAGGCGGTATGAGGAGGCAGCACGGAGTCAAGGCTGGAAGCCCGTGGGTACTACCCAAAAATTTCTTGGGGGGGCTTAAAGGGAGGTGTGGCGAAGTCGGTAGGAGACCTGCGCCTACTTCCCTGGACTTACCGTGGAGAGCGAGTACGGGCAGACACCGTGTTACGCAGTAGGCGCATGGTGTCTCCTGTGCGAGGCATAGCCCGGTTCGGTCATTCCAGCTCCACGTATCGGCCGGGCTAGATTGAGCGTTGGGCGGATGTCATGAAGCCGCCCAACGCATCTGGCCACCAGTGCGTCTCCTCGGGCGGCTTACATGGCACCAGCCTTACGCATGGTGTCCCGGTTCGCCCACATAGGCCGGTGCGGGTTATTCCACCTCCCGTACTGGTCGGGCGGCCGGGGAGCATCAACCGGGTAAGGTTGGGGCAGGCTCAGTGCTCAAGGGGCCAGTAAGCCTGCACGGTCCGGTATTTCCGGCGCCACCTCCCCGCTCCAGCCCAGTACCACCAGTGCCTACACCCACGCACTAGGCTTCCTGTACGTCTGCAGAGCCCTGTGTCTCCTCCACGCACTAGCTGTAGGTGCGTGTCTCCAGCCTTTTCCCACCAGTGCCTACACCACGCACCAAGCCTCCTGTGTGTTCCCCGAGTCCTGTCCTGTTGCTGCTCTCCGCACTAGGCCTTATGTGCGTCCCCAGGGTCCAGCATGCCCTGTTCCTGCTCTCCGCACTAGGCCTTATGTGCGTCCCCAGGGTCCAGCATGCCCTGTTGCTTCTCCCCGCACTAGCCCTGAGATCGTGTCCTCAGCCCGGTACCTCCAGTTCGGCAGACCACGCACCAGGCCTCGTGCGCCTCAGGCGGCCAGAGTCTGCCGTCTGCCCAACGGGGCCTGAACTGCCCGTCTGCCCTAAGGCGCTTGAACTGGCCATCTGTACTGAGCCTGCAAAGCCGCCCGTCTGCCATGAGCCTTCAAAGCCGTCCGCCAGACCGGGAGCGCTAGAGCCTTCCGCCAGACAGATCAGCCAGAGCCTTCCGCCAGACAGGATCAGCCAGAGCCTTCCGTCGCCAGCCATGAGCAGCCAGATCCTCACAGCCAGCCACGAGCAGCCAGATCCGTCAGCCAGCCGCATGAGCAGCCAGATCCGTCAGCCAGCGCACGAGCAGCCAGATCCGTCGGCCAGCCGCGAGCAGCCAGATCCGTCAGCCAGCCGCGAGCAGCCAGATCCGTCAGCCAGCCAGAGCAGCCAGATCCGTCAGCCAGCCATGAGCAGCCAGATCCGTCAGCCAGCCATGAGGCAGCCAGATCCGTCAGCCAGCCGCGAGCAGCCAGATCTTTCAGCCAGCCATGAGCCGTCCAGCCAGGGATCCGCCAGAGCCGTCCAGCCAGGATCCGCCAGAGCCAGCCAGCCAGGATCCGCCATTGAGTCGGTGCTGTCCCTGGCCGATGCTGTCCCTTAGCCCGGTGCTGCCCCTTATCCTGGGTGCTGCCTCTTAGCCCGGTGCTGCCCCTAAATCCAGGTGGGGTAAGTTGGAGGGTGGTCATGTGGAGGAGGCTAGGGAAGGCGGGTGGTGACTAAGGTGGGGTGGGGACCACGACCAGGGCCAGAACCGCCACCGTGGACAGACGCCCACCCAGACCCTCCCCTAGACTGTATGCTGGTGCGCCCGGAGTTCGCACCTTTAGGGGGGGGTACTGTGACACTCTGGCTCTGGGACTTTTGTATTTGAGCCAGGGTGTATTCGTTTTGTTGGGTTTGGTTTGGTTATGTGGGGTATTTGGGTGTGCTTGGTTTTGGTTGTTCTTGTTAGTCATATGACTCCCAATCGGAGGTAACGAGTGTCAGCTGTCGGCTCGTTATCTCTGATTGGGAGCCATATTTATTCTGTATGTTTTCCTGTGGGAGTTGTGGGTTTTTGTTCCTGTTTAGTCATTGTCACTATTGGACTTCACATTCGTCGCTTTGGTTTGTTGTTTTTGGTTGCTTTAAGTAAATAAAGTCAACATGTTCTTTTCACTCGCTGCGCCTTGGTCTCCTTCACTCCTCGACGAACGTGACACATAGTTGACGTGTACCTATGATGAAAATTACAGGCCTCTCTCATCTTTTTAAATGGGAGAAGTTGCACAATTGGTGGCTGACTAAATACTTTTTTTCCCCACTGTAGGTTCAAACCTAGGTCTACTGCGCACCACAATACTGTGTTAGCCCTCTGAGCTAAAGCCTAGAGCCACTGGCCATATTAGATTTCCTAAACCTGCTTTGTGCATTTTTCCATGTAAAAGCCTGCAAACATCTATATCTAACCCTACATTTCATTACCGATGTAAGGGCAGGTGCTCAGAGGCTACATTCCAAATGGCACCTATTCCCTACATGGTTCACTATGGGCCCTGATCAAAAGTAGTGTACTATATAGAAAATAGGGTGCCATTTGGGATGCAAAATAATCATTGGCTTTAGTAATTCTCGTGACATACCATTGTTTCCTATCGTTTGGCAAATCTCAGTTTTGGACAAGACTGACATTATGACAAAAATTACCCTATTTACACTTTGTAGTACATTTTGACACTAGAATAAATGTTTTGGACTCATATCGATGCCACACAGGCCATTTTCTAAACGAGAAGTTGCTTTTCAGGGCAGTGGCTCTTTAATAACGGGAAGCATAAAAATAGCAGACATAGATCAGGTCTAGCACTTCTTAGACTTGCTTTCAATGAGAATGACAGATCTATAACTCAAATGTCTACTTGAATTTGGTCAGGTCGCATAAAGCTACATAGCCAACTACGTAGTATATTTTGTTTCAAAGCTAATTGAAAGGAAGTCTGTTAGGACTCACTTGAGAGCTTAGAAACCTGCTACTCGACAGCTACACTTTTCTAAATCATGGACAAACTGTCTGTCTTTTTGTTTGTTCATTCGTTTACACCATTGTCAACTCAGGTAAGATGGACTTAACTTTATCTCAAACTCAATTAATACTTTTTTATGTTATAAAATGTCAAAGGTCCATAACTGTATAATATCACTCCTCTCCCAGGTTCAGGATCACATTCTCTGTGGGCACTTGGAACATTTATAAGCGGAGAGACTCCTTTCCCTGAGTTTATGGTTGTGGTGATGTTGGATGACATTCAAGTGGCTTACTATGACTCCAACATGAAGCACTTTATCTACAGGGTACATAACACCTCAAACAAAATACAAGATGACCTAGCTCAGGACGGAGCTTATATATTTGGAATGATGTACAACACCCTGAAAGAGAGATCATTTAACCTAAAGAACCACTTAAACCTCACAGAAGGTGTTCAAGTTCAGCAAAGAATAGCTGGCTGTGAGATGTTGGAAAATGGTGAACCAGCCCTGATCATGTCAAAGAACACTTTCAATGCAGTTTTAGTAGATCATGCAATATATTACAACATGACACATTTTCTATACGATGCAGGTAAACTACTTAAAGGATGGGATGGAATAAGGAAAGAATATGTAAAAGGACTTTATGTGACTGTTTTACTACCCATTTGCATCAGAACTCTGAAGACAATCCTGAAGAGAGAGAAGAATGTTGTGATGCGTATAGTGCCTCCCAGACTCAGGTTGATAAAGAAAGAGGTTTCTGGAGGGCTCCAGGTGAGCTGCCTGGCGTTTGGTTTCTACCCCCGCCACATCAACCTGACCCCTGCTGAGAGACGGCCAGCCAGTGGCAGAACAGGAGCTGACAGGGGGAGGTGCTGCCTGTGTGGAGATGGGACCTACCAGCTGAGGAAGAGTCTGGGGTCAGTACTGAGGAGGCTAAAGAAGAGACACAACTACACCTGTACTGCCTCTCACCTCAGTCTGGACAACAAGCTGGATGTCAGTTGGGAGTCTGGGGGCAGAGAGTACCACCTATCCACCCTCTCAGCTCTACTGGTGATGCTGCTGATTGTTATTCTATGGGCATTTTCATTTGTGTCAAAGGAGGTGGAGATGACTGCCTCCCAGTCAAAACTTTGTCATTCAGCTCAAATCACAATGAAAATATGACTGCCAGAACACCTATGAGGGCAGGACACAAAATGTGCAAAAGATTCTGTTATTGTTGGTCAATCTTCCCTTCCCCTTAACAAAGGACTGTAAAGGATCAGTTTGCAGGAGACTGTTGACAATAACAAATATCTGGGGCGCATTAGTCCAGATCTGCAAATATATTGTATATGCTGGTTTGGTATCCTGCTCATTACCAAAGAACATCTTTTTAAATATTTATGTTATGTAATCTGTCATTTATAATCATGACTATTCATTAATTTCACGAATGCACTTTATATCTGTAGTCAGTGCCATGAAAAAGTCCTTTAGTGTTACTTTTCCCCAGTCAAATATTCAGGCTTATATTTCCACTTCAAGGCTCGACCACAACATAAAACGTAGCTTTTGAATATAAGATCTAGTTGAATTAACTGTTATTTTGTATTGAACACTGGCTGGTATATCAAAAGGCTGAAAAGCCAATGTCTCCATTCCACATTTTGAAATAAGTATTCTTCCATGTTACCTGCTTCCTAATGAAACCAGCTAGGTTCAAACCTAGGTCTCCTGCACACCACATTACTGTGTTAGCCTTCTGAGCTAAAGCCTAGAACCACTGGCAACATTAGATTTCCTAAAAGTGCTTGGTGCATTTTTCCATGTAAAAGCCATAAACATAACTTACTTACATTTCATTCGATGATAAGCGCAGGTGCTCATAGACTGTGTTAAATGGCACCCTATTCCCTACATAGTGCACTATGGGCCCTGGTCCAAAAGTAGTGTCCACATAGACAGAAGGGAAGGGTGCCGTTTGAGATGCAGCTATAATCAATGGCTTTAGTCAATTAAGTTCCCTCAGGTCTGCACACTCCAGTGTTTTACCTAAAGGAAGAAAAAGGCTGAATTGTATTTGTCTTTGGAGACTAATGCCTCATAAAAAGAGTAAATATCATTTGTCAATCTGAAATGAGTCAGAGTTAGTGCTGCCTTCCCTTTCCCAAATAAAGTATTGTTCATTGTGGAAACTTGCCTGGTTGTCATTCATCCTTCCTGAAATTGCACTGGGGTACAAAATAACCAACAATGTCCATATCTGACACACACAGCCACACAGTCACACACACAAGCAGGAGGACAGACTGAGGTCAGGGTTCCCCAGAATGCATGTGATAGCAAAGTGGTAGAATTAGAGGAAATTAGCTTTAAAGCTGCAACATTTGCTTTTAGTCTCACGACAAAATGTGTAGAATAGCATTATAAAATTGCTAACTTTTCTTTCTGTACAATGGCAAAATATGTTGAAATGTAGGAAGTTAGCTGACCCCCCCCCCCCTTTTGCCAATTATTTTGATCTCAATCCTGATACAATTCGGCTCCACATGTGATTTTGCTCTGAAGTGTTGGCACGTTACCTGCCATTACCATGACAACCACCCCCACACAAGTGAACCAAGCCACACAAACACACGCACCCACACACATGCACACAGTTTCCACTGAAAGTTTTAATAGTGTCATCTAACTGGTCTTTGGCTGAGCACGCAACATGCAAAATGACTGTGGTTAGACAATCAAGACACCAAGCTAAATCCAATGGATTTAAAATTGCATTGATTTACAGAATAAATAATATGGTCAACCCCAGTTTCCAGATTAAGGTGGGTGAAGTCATTTCCAGACTGACACCAAAGTGAAAGCACCCTCTCTTC
The DNA here is from genome assembly GCF_020615455.1 of Coregonus clupeaformis. NCBI lineage: Eukaryota > Metazoa > Chordata > Actinopteri > Salmoniformes > Salmonidae > Coregonus > Coregonus clupeaformis. The sequence continues at coordinate 74,357 of NW_025534780.1, forward strand.
CTCATTCCATCCTGTTCAAACACACTGGGGCTTGTTGTGCAATTAAACTGAACGTCTTTACTTCAGATCCCCATGTTAGCAACTCATACAAACTTCTGTGACCCTCACATCCGGGGTTCCTACTGATATTCCCAAACAACTCCAAACAACCACAAACAACCCCTAACAACCAACCACAAACATCCCCAAACAACCATAAACAGGTACCCAAAAGTGCCACAAACAACCAAAACCCCCAAACTAGCTACTAGCAAAGCCCCGGACAGAGCTAGTTAATGCGTTTTTGTTAGTCATTTGCAGGCAGCTCTTATCCAACCCTACAGTTAGGAGTGCATACATTATTTTATCTTTCTCTCTATTTTATTTTTATTTTCATTCCCCCCGTGGGAAAGCGAACACACAACCCTGGCATTGCAAAGCGCCATGCTCTACCAACTGAGCTACATCCCTGCGGCCATTTCCCTCCCCTACCCTGGGCGGCTGGGCCGTGTGGCCGCCCCATGGGCGCGGCCGCTCGCGGCAGAGCCTGGATTGGCTAGCCACTAGCTTCACCCCTGGACCAGAACTAGTTAGTGCGGACCAGGCTGGACCAGAGTTAGTGGCTGGCTACTATCTCTGCCCTGGACCAGAGAACTAGTTAGTGCGGACCAGAGCTACCCAGAGCTGGTGTGGACCAGGGTTAGCTAGCTTTACTTCTCTATGCACCTTGACCAGAGCTAGTGCCGGATTATAGCTCTGGTCCAGGGTGTTGGAGACTGCATGCGCCTACATACTAACTGAGACATAAAAAAAATACCATCTGAAAGCATAGCGCACGCACTCTGGTGTTCGTAACAGGTCGGCCTCAGCGCATAATCTGCAGCTGGATGCTTTTCGTTGTTTGGGGTACATGTTTGTGGTTGTTTATGAGTTGTTTGGTGTACCTTTTGTCATTGTTTGGGGTTGTTTGGCAGCCCTGTTCACAGTGTATTTTTGGTAAATTAATTCACATATTTCTTTATTTGAACATAAAATACAAAATAAATATATATAAAATTGAATTCCCAAAAATCTCTGAACTCCATACCATTATTTGTCCGTGTCATTAAAATGTTTATGTGCTACAGATCTTATTTAATTTGAGTCACTCTTTTGTCACTTGAGAATTTTCTGCACAACATAAAGTGCAAGCTCGTATTTGAGGTTTAAAAAGGTTTCTAAAGTTTGTAATTTCCACTTTAAAATATCAGACTTGATCTGCCCTAACAAAAAATATCAACCTCTACAAAATATTTCCATTAATTATAATCCCACGTAATAAGTGCCATTTCCTGTTGCCACTGCAGGATTATTTTCCCCTGCTGCATACAAACCCTAGCTCAATTAAATCCACTTCTGTTTAAGTCAGTCATACCTGATGGATTTAAGAGTATTTGGAGCATCTTCATCCATTGTCCAACTTTTGCTTTTATTAGAATTGTTTTTAGAACCTTTTAACAATTTTGATGACCATCGCAATTGTTTGTGGTTTTCTGTGGTTGTTTATAGTTGTTTAAGGTTGTTTGGGGTATCTGTTTGTGGTTGTTTGTGGTTGTTTGTGGTTGTTTGGGGTACCTGTTTCTGGTTGTTTGTGGTACCTGTTTGTGGTTGTTTGTGGTTGTTTGGGGTACCTGTTTTTGGTTGTTTGTGGTACCTGTTTGTGGTTGTTTGTGGTTGTTTGTGGTTGTTTGGGGTACCTGTTTCTGGTTGTTTGTGGTTGTTTCTGGTTGTTTGGGGTACCTGTTTCTGGTTGTTTGGGGTACCTGTTTCTGGTTGTTTGGGGTACCTGTTTCTGGTTGTTTGGGGTACCTGTTTCTGGTTGTTTGGGGTACCTGTTTCTGGTTGTTTGGGGTACCTGTTTCTGGTTGTTTGGGGTACCTGTTTCTGGTTGTTTGGGGTACCTGTTTGTGGTTGTTTGGGGTACCTGTTTGTGGTTGTTTGTGGTACCTGTTTGTGGTTGTTTGTGGTACCTGTTTGTGGTTGTTTGGGGTACCTGTTTGTGGTTGTTTGGGGTACCTGTTTGTGGTTGTTTGGGGTACCTGTTTGTGAGTTGTTTGGGGTACCTGTTTGTTTGGTTGTTTTGGGGTACCTGTTTGTGGTTGTTTGAACTGATTGGGACCACATCCTTGCACACACACTGCATGTAATACATTCTTAAAAGCAGCAGCATTCAATACTCAACGAGCAGAACCCACATTACCGAACACATCCAAAATAACAGTCACATTCATAAAAAATGTGTATAATAGTTTCCCCTTCGTTATCATAGAAAAGTAATGTGTCACTCTAAGTTCATGAATTTAGGCAACAAGTTATTACAAGGTATATTTTTGTGCAAGATTTTCTAAAAGTGATTTTTTAATTTTTATTTGATATACAAAATTCGTAGAGAGCAACCAAGCTTTCTTCCATTCAATGTCATTCTATATGTACGTTCAAGAAGAATGTTCTTAGAGTAAAAAAAATAATTACAAAATTCCTTAAGAATGTATTATTACATTTCTTATTCAGCAGGGGGCATCACCTTATGATAGCCAGTGGGACAACCACTTTGCAATATATATATATATTTTTTGAAAAAAATTTGGGGTGGGGTAAGGGGGGGTTGAAGGATTGCTTTATCCTATCCCAGGTATTCCACTTAAAAAGTGGGGTTTCAAGTGTCTCCGGAAGGTGATGAGTGACTCCGCTGTCTGGCGTCGTGAGGGAGCTTGTTCCACCATTGGGGTGCCAGAGCAGCGAACAGTTTTACTGGGTTTGGCGGGGAACTGTGCTTCCGCCCCAGGTAGGGGGAGCCAGCAGGCCAGAGGTGGATGAACGCAATGCCCTCGTTTGGGTGTAGGGACTGATCAGAGCCTGAAGGTACGGAGGTGCCGTTCCCCTCACTGCTCACGTAGAGCAAGCACCATAATCTTGCCAGCAGATGCAACCTTCAACTGGAAGCCAGCGGAGTGTGCGGAGGAGCGGGAGTGGCGTGAGAGAACTTGGGAGGTTGAACACCAGACGGGCTCGCGGCGTTCTGGATGAGTTGTCGGGGGTTTAATGGCACAGGCAGGAGCCCAGCCAACAGCGAGTTGCATAATCCAACGGGAGATGACAAGTGCCTGGATTAGGACCTGTGCCGCTTCCTGTGTAAGCCAGGGGTGCGTACTCTGCGAGATGTTGTAGAGCATGAACCTACGGATCGGGTCACACGCCTTGATTGTTGCGGAGAAGCGACAGGGGTGTTGTCCGGTTCATGCCAAGGCTCTTTGCACCCCTTGGGAGGGGACACAGCGGAGTTGTCAGCCGGATCGGCGAATCATGGAGCAGGGCAGTACTTCCCCGGGAGGAAGAGCAGCTCCGTCTTGCCGGATTCAGCTTAGGGTGATCTCATCCACACTGATATGTCTGCCAGACATGCAGAGATGCGGTTCGCCACCTGGTTATCAGAAGGGGAAAAGATTCATTGTGTGTCATCTGCGTTGCAATGATAGGAAAAGTCATGTGAGATATGACAGAGCCAAGTGACTTGGTGTATAGCGAGAATAGGAGAGGGCCTGGGGCCGAGGCCCTGGGACACCATGGTGAGGCACGGGTGGGGAGACAGATTCTCGCCCATGCCACCTGGTAGGAGCGAACTGTCAGGTGGGGCGCAATCCAAAGTGAGCCGCGCCGGATATCCCAGCTCGGAGAGGGTGAGAGGAGGAATCTGATGGTTCACAGTATCAAAGGCAGCAGATAGGTCTAGAGGCGAGCAAGAGAGAGAGTTAGCTTTAGCAGTGCGGAGAGCCTCCAAGTGACACAGAGAAAGCAGTCTCATTTGAATGACCAGTCTTGAAACCTGACTGGTTTTGGATCAAGAAAGGTCATTCTGAGAAAGATAGCAGAAGCTGGCTAAAGGCGTGCACGCTCAAGGGTTTGAGGAATAGAAAAAAGGGATACTGGTCTGTAGTTGTTGACAGGGAGTGTAATTTTCGAGAAGTGCAACTCGCTCTCTTGGGCGTAGGGACATAGCCAGCGGTCAGGGATGAGTGGGGTGAGGAGGGGGAAGGTCTCCGGGAAATGGTCTGGAGAAGAGAGGAGGGGATAGGGTCAAGCGGGCAGGTTGTTGGGCCATCACAAGTCCAAGATTTCATCTGGAGAGAGGGGAAAAAGAAGTCAAAGCATAGGGTAGGGCGGTGTGAGAAGGACCAGCGGTGTCATTTGACTCAACAAGCGTCGGATGTTGTCAGTTTTTTAAAATGGTTGGCGAGTCATCCACAGGGAGGAGGGATTCACGGGGGAGAAGGTGGCAAAAGAGCTTCCTAGGTTAGGAATTTAGAGTTTATGCCCCATGGAAGAGCGCACATCGTTTCGTGACGTTGTCAGCCAACCCATCTATGTAGCTAGATAAATAATTGTATTGTAAGCACACACACACACAATCTATTCACTTACTCCTACAATTACAACAGCCTCTGTGTTTGCTGAGCTTCATCTTCAATTCCGTATGTCCATCTTCCATGAATTGGAAAAATTTAAACAGCTATGCAGCTCTCATTTCTATGTGAATTTCTATGTGAATTTGGTCTGGTCCCCCAAAAAGTCACATATTGCAGCTTTAAATTATTTAATTAAGCTTTTATTTTGATGACTATTTTTATTCACTTAGCTACTTACTTTTTCTATTGTTGTTGCATTGTCGAAAGGTTAACCTGCAAAGTAAGCATTTCTTGCACTGCCTGTACTCCATGTATATCATGTGTATATGACAAATAAACAAACTTGAACTTGAACTTAGAAGTGAAGGGGGGGGGCAGCCAGAAAGGGAGGGGAAAAGATGGCCAGCTTTTGTGGTTTAGTTGTAGGTGAACAAAACATTAAATACATAGGCCCATTAAGTTTGTGTCCTCAAATGTTATGTAATCTAAAAATCTCACATTAGCTGGTAGAACTGGGGTCTTATAACTTCATCCATCTACAGATCAATTTGTTTGGCTCATCTCTCTTTATTCTCATATAGCCTATGGGCTATGTGGCTTCTTATCTGTCAGTTTGGAGTTGTGGACACTTGACATTTTCTTTACAGTTGGGTTGCCCTGGTTTGTGTCAGTATACAGTAACTTTAAAGAGCAGCTGCCCCCTAAAAAACGTCTAATTTAGAAAACAGCCTGTGTGGCATCGTTATGAGTCAAAACATTTATTCTACTGTCCGAATTGACTACAAAGTTTAAATAGAATAATTTTGGTCATAAAGTCAGTCTCGACCAAAACTGAGGTTTTTATTAGACTTGTGGTCGTGACTGCATCACAACATAAATGAAGGTTGGGTTTGTTTCAATCCTTGCCCATGGCTGGCAGCTACACAAGTCAATTCGGGTTGACTTTGTATATACAGTGAGGGAAAAAAGTATTTGATCCCCTGCTGATTTTGTACTTTTGCCCACTGACAAAGAAATGATCAGTCTGTCATTTTAATGGTAGGTTTATTTTAACAGTGAGAGACAGAATAACAACAAAAAAATCCAGAAAAAAAGCATGTCAAAAATGTTATAAATTGATTTGCATTTTCATGAGAAATAAGTATTTGAGCCCCCTCTCAATCAGAAGATTTCTGGCTCCCAGGTGTCTTTTATACAGGTAACGAGACTGAGATTAGGAGCCACACTCTTAAAAGGGGGTGCTCCTAATCTCAGTTTATTCCCAATATCCCTTGACCGTTTTGGATTGCAAAACTAAAGAGACACACCAGACAAGACACACAGACAGCAACAGAAGAATAGGATATGATGGAGAGAGCACAAAAGAACAGAACAGGCCATAACAAAGAGATAGACAAAGGAACAGTAACAAACAAGAACCTGAGACAGCAACAGACAAGACACAACAGCAACAACAAGACACAGACAGCAACAGACAAGACACAGAAGTGGGTTCACCGGTTGTTTTCTTGTTAATGATGAACAAAACTGTTGACTAGCATGGCCAGGTTTTGCAATGTTCCTGAATGATTGATTTTCATTTCGAGCCTTATGGCTGCCAACTTCATTTGCATCGACACTGCTGTCTTCCTCATGTTTGTCACACCCCAATAACAACCTCCAAAGGCAATACTAGCGTCTAGAATCATTACTATTCATCAACAGCTCTCCCCTGCATTCACTAACGACACAAATGAATACACCTGCCCCTAGCGACACACATCTGTGAAGCCAATTTAACAAATACTTGTAGTACCTTAAAATAGGGGACCATGTACAAAGGTGCTATCATTTCTAACGGTTCATCCGATATGTATGAAAATACCCTCAAATTAAAGCTGACAGTCTGCACTTCACGCTCATTGTCATTGCTATCCTTTCAAACTCAAAGCTACAGTACAGAACCAAAATAACAAAACAATGGTCACTGTCAATGAATTATGGAGCTCACTGTATATGTATTGTATGTGTATATATATATATATATATATATATTGTGTATGTCACGAGAAGCTACACGGCTTTCCGCGGGATTGCTCAAGTAGTGCAAGGAGACCAGGTTCAACCAAAACAAGGAGTTTTATTAAAGGTCTTGGGAAACTAACGAAAGTATAGCACAACTCTGTTCTCTGGTGGCTCCTTTAAGGGTTAACAGTTCCAGGGATGTCTCCCCACATCCAAAATCATAACTCTCCCTCGCTCAAATAACTTTTCCCCAGTCTTACTGTATTCCCGTTACAGCTAGTGGCCAGCCCAGCAAAGCGTCCTTCCAAAAACACGTATCTCCACCGGTGCATATATCCAAAGGTGAGTATTTCCCAAAGTAAGTATCTCCAAGTCTTATATTCCTCTGAAGTGGGCGTGCAACACTCTTGTCCTCCAGAAGCCCAGCTTGGGGGCCGTGCTCTCCTACAAACCTTCGCTCATCAGCTCCTCATTTGTTTCAGCTGCGTGGGAAGATTGGCCATAGAGGGTGGAGTTCCCGACCATACCAGCAGATGGAGCCATAGCTGTCTGGGTTTGCAGCCACCTCAGGGGGATGCCGCGCCCTCCAGGACACAGCCTCTCGTGACATCACACATCCCCCTCCTCGGGACGCGCTTCGCGGTAAGGCAGCGAAGAAGGCATCATGCCGGAGGGCGTCCGCCTTGCCGTGGTGCCCTGCCAGACTGCCTCTCTTCAACTCCTCCAACTCTAGGACCAGGGACTCAGCCTCCTGGTGTCTCTCGCCTGGTTTCTTATGAGAAACATCAGCCTTGGTTTTAGCAGAGTTGTAGCTTCTGTTGAGCAGCTTTCAGTTCCTTTCTCTCTCTCTGCCTCCGCATTCTTACTTTCTCCAACACCTTGTGCTTCTCCTCTGCTCTCTGGACCTCCTTACTACTGCGGGGTCTCCTCCACACTCCTCGATGTCCTGCGCAGCCTCCCCAGCTCCTCCTGTTGCTTATGGAAGGAGCTCTGTTGGAAGGTTAGCCTGGAGGATATCTAACTCTTCTGTCTTCATGTCTAACTGTTGCTTCAACAAGCAATACCTCTCAGCGGTCCCCTTCCAGACCAGACAGTTCTTTGTCCAGATTCTGTAGCTCCGTCTCTGTGTCGGTCTGGGCACCTGCCACCCCTATCAGAGCCCGGGGCGGGAGTGAGTAACTCGGAGGATTGACGGAGCCTTCCCAGGGGAGTCTTGCCTCTCCGTTTCCAGTACTCTGGGTTATCCTCTCCCTAGACCTCTCCAGAGTGGGTAAAGGCTGGGCAGGTCCATTGGACAGGACGGGGGAGGGAATCAACCACCCCGCTTCGTCGTGTGTGGTTCCCCGTGTGCTGGTCATTGTAAGTTCCAGTAATGGGGTATTCTCTGGTGTCCCCATGGACACAGGAAACTGGGAGGACTTTCCCGGGGTCAGACACGTTGGGCCCACCAAATCCCTCCGCACCAGGGTGGCCCGGCTACCAGAATCAGTAGCCTCCACATCATGGTGATTCACAGTTACCGGGCAGGTGGGGGGGTCGATCTGGGCCGCCATCTCCGACTCCCAAGAGCGGGGCAAAGCGGTGTGTGGGTGCTGGCTGGGGACTCCGCAGTGGGCATGGTTCATCGGCTGGTTTCCCACACTGCCAGGAGATGTCCCATCTCCCCACACCGGTAACACTGTCGAGTTTCCCCCCTCCTGGTGTACTCTTCTTGGACCCGCCTGGTTTCTGGCTTCCCCCTGGAGCCGGGATAATCCCGGCGTGGCTGGGTTCGAGACCTTGGAGTCCTTGTCCCATTTGTGGTGGGGCCGCGCACTCTCCTGGGGTCTTTTCCGGAAGCATTCAGCATCTCCGCTGTGGCCCGGTACTTTTCCACAGCTTCCGCGGTCAGATCAGCCGTGGTCAAGGCCTGTTGACTGATGAACCGTTTTGCCTCATAGGGCCCAGGGGGCGCGTGAGTAGCGATCCACCCGGCGGCCCTCCACCACCGCCGCTGCTGTATTCCTCTGCGGATCCAGCCATTTCCTTGCGTCGGGACAAGTTCATGATCGCGCCCAGGAGGTTGGTCTGGTTGGAGGGTCCAGCTGTGAAAGCGCTGAGGCCATCCCAGACTTCCCTGTGAGTCCATATCTGCTGAGGATCTCAGACTCAGGGCATCATAGTCAGTAACCTGGTCAGGGCCCAGGTCCCGGACACATTCAGCGATTCCCGGTTAAAGGGGGCTAACAGACCAACCCACTGTTGCTTGGCAGGTTCCCTAGTGGCCGTGGCCTCAAATACATGCAGGTATGCCTCAATGTCATCGGTAGCTCCATCTTAGATATAAAGTCACTTGCCCTTTGTTGGGCTGGTATTTTTTGGACAACCATCTGTCTCTGCAACTGCAATTCCTCTCTCTGCCCTTCAGAAGGTTGGCTGTCTTTTGCTCCTCCAAAAGGCCACGGTTGCTTGCATCTGGGCTTGCTGGCCAGCAACAAGGGCTTTCAATATGCTCCTCCATTTCAGTCGGCGGGAGCCTACGGCCAACTGGAAACTGGGTGATCAAACCTTCGGTATCCTCCTCTGACAGGCACTATGCGCTTGCGTGCCGTATTCTCCACCATCTGTGATGTCACGAGAGGCTACACAGCTTTCAGCGGGATTGCTCAAGTAGTGCAAGGAGGCCAGGTTCAACAAAACAAGATTTTATTAAAAGGTCTTCGGGAAACTTTTGAAAGTATAACACAACTCTGTTCTCTGGTGGCTCTTTAGGGTTAACAGTTCAGGGATGTCTCTCCCACATCCAAAATCATAACTCTCCCTCGCTCAAATAGCTTTTCCCCAGTCTTACTGTATTCCCGTTGCAGCTGGTGGCAAGCCATCAAAACGTCCTTCCAAATCCCCACACGTATTTCCACGGTGCATATATCCAAGGTGAGTATTTCCCAAAGGTAAGTATCTCCAAAGTCCTTATATTCCTCCTGGAAGTGGGCGTGCAGCACTCTTGTCCTCCAGAGAGCCCAGCTTGGGGGGACCGTGTCTCTTCCCTTCACCAACCTTCCGCTCATCAGCTCCTCATTTGTTTCAGCTGCAGTGGGAAGATTGGCCATAGAGGTGGGGTTTCCGACCATACCAGCAGATGGAGCCCATAGCTGTCTGGGTTTGCAGCCACCTCAGGGGGATGTAGCGTCCCTCCAGGACACAGCCTCTCGTGACATCACAATATATATATATATATATATATATATATATATATATATATATATATATATATATGTATGTATGTATGTATGTATATATATATACACACACTACCGTTCAAAAGTTTGGGGTCACTTAGAAATGTCCTTGTTTTTTATAATAACATCAAATTAATCAGAAATACAGTTTAGACATTGTTAATGTTTTAAATGGCTATTGTAGCTGGAAACTGCTGATTTTTTATGGAATATCTACATAGGTGTACAGAGGCCCATTATCAGCAACCATCAGTCCTGTGTTCCAATGGCACGTTGTGTTTGCTAATACAAGTTTATCATTTTAAAAGACTAATTGATCATTAGAAAACCCTTTTGCAATTATGTTAGCACAGCTGAAAACTGTTGTGCTGATTAAAGAAGCAATAAAACGTATTGAGACTAGTTGAGTATCTGGAGCATCAGCAATTGTGGGTTCGATTACAGGCTCAAAATGGCTAGAAACAAATAACTTTCTTCTGAAACTCGTCAGTCTATTCTTGTTCTGAGAAATTAAAGGGCTATTCCTGGAAATTGCCAAACTGAAATCTCGCACTTTCGCGTGTACTTCTCCCTTCACAGAACAGCGCAAATTGGCTCTAACCAGAATAGGAAGAGGAGTGGGAGGCCCCGGTGCACAACTGAGCAAGAGAACAAATACATTAGAGTGTCTAGTTTGAGAAACAAGCGCCTCACAGGTCCTCAACTGGCAGCTTCATTAAATAGTACCCGCAAAACACCAGTCTCAACGTCAACAGTGAAAAGGCGACTCCGGGATGCTGACCTTCTAGGCAGAGTTGCAAAGAAAAAGCCATATCTCAGACTGGCCAATAAAAATAAAAGATTAAGATGGGCAGTCTGAGATATGGCTTTTTCTTTGCAACTCTGCCTAGAAGGTCAGCATCCCAGAGTCGCCTCTTCACTGTTGACATTGAGACTGAAATCTAGGCATTGTTGTGTGTGGCTGACATTTTTTTGGGCCTGAAGGAGTGGGATGTTTTATTTTATAAATTTTTTGTATTTTGTATGATGTCTGGGTTTTTCCACCCCTTTTCCGCAATGGAACATTTTTGTTTCACCACCCCGTACAGTAGCTTTCAGCAATAGACCAGTAGGCAATTTGGGCAAGATGGCGCCGACAGCAAGATGGCGCCGACAGATATGTCAGCGCTGCTTCTAGCTTCTAGCTCCTAAGCAACTTTGCAGTATTTTGTTTTTTTGTGTGTTATTTCTTACATTATTAGCCCAGAAATGTTTTTGTGTTATTACATACAGCTAGAAATAACTTTTGGATATCAGAGCGGCGGTAACTCACCAGCATTACGACCAGGAATATGACTTTGTTCGTACCCCCCAGGGCAATTTAACTTATTCCAGAGGCCGATCAAAACACCGCCGGCGGAGAAGAGGTATTCGGAGTGGACTTCTAGTCTGACTCAGGAGGCGTGCACACCATTCACCGCTTCTGAGTATATTACTCGCTAATGTTCAGTCTCTGGATAATAAGGTAGACGAGCTCAGGATGAGGATCTCCTTCCAGAGAGACATCAGGAATTGTAACATTCTCTGTTTCACGGAAACATGTCTCTCTCGGGATATACAGTGAGGGAAAAAAGTATTTGATCCCCTGCTGATTTTGTAAGTTTGCCCAAGGACAAAGAAATGATCAGTCTATAATTTTAATGGTAGGTTTATTTGAACAGTTAGAGACAGAATAACAACAAAAAAATCCAGAAAAACGCATGTAAAAAATGTTATAAATTGATTTGCATTTTAATGAGGGAAATAAGTATTTGACCCCCTCTCAATCAGAAAGATTTCTGGCTCCCAGGTGTCTTTTATACAGGTAACAAACTGAGATTAGGAGCACACTCTTAAAGGGAGTGCTCCTAATCTCAGTTTGTTACATGTATAAAAGACACCTGTCCACAGAAGCAATCAATCAATCAGATTCCAAACACTCCACCATGGCCAAGACCAAAGAGCTCTCCAAGGATGTCAGGGACAAGATTGTATACCTACACAAGGCTGGAATGGGCTACAAGACCATTGCCAAGCAGCTTGGTGAGAAGGTGACAACAGTTGGTGCGATTATTCGCAAATGGAAGAAACACAAAATAACTGTCAATCTCCCTCGGCCTGGGGCTCCATGCAAGATCTCACCTCGTGGAGTTGCAATGATCATGAGAACGGTGAGGAAGCAGCCCAGAACTACAGAGGAGGATCTTGTCAATGATCTCAAGGCAGCTGGGACCATAGTCACCAAGAAAACAATTGGTAACACTCTACACCGTGAAGGACTGAAATCCTGCAGTGCCTGCAAGGTACCCCTGCTCAAGAAAGCACATATACAGGCCCGTCTGAAGTTTGCCAATGAACATCTGAATGATTCAGAGGAGAACTGGGGGAAAGTGTTGTGGTCAGATGAGACCAAAATCGAGCTCTTTGGCATCAACTCAACTCGCCGTGTTTGGAGGAGGAGGAATGCTGCCTATGACCCCAAGAACACCATCCCCACCATCAAACATGGCGGTGGAAACATTATGCTTTGGGGGTGTTTTTCTGCTTAGGGGACAGGACAACTTCACCGCATCAAAGGGACGATGGGCGGGGCCATGTACCGTCAAATCTTGGGTGAGAACCTCCCCTCAGCCAGGGCATTGAAAATGGGTCGTGGATGGATATTCCAGCACGACAATGACCCAAAACACACGGCCAAGGCAACAAAGGAGTGGCTCAAGAAGATGCACATTAAGGTCCTGGGTGGCCTAGCAGTCTTCAGACCTTAATCCCATAGAAAATCTGTGGAGGGAGCTGAAGGTTGGGAGTTGCCAAACGTCAGGCTCGAAACCTTAATGACTTGGAAGATCTGCAAGAGGAGTGGGACCAAATCCCTCCTGAGATGTGTGCAAACCTGGTGGCCAACTACAAGAAACGTCTGACCTCTGTGATTGCCAACAAGGGTTTTGCCACCAAGTACTAAGTCACGTTTTGCAGAGGGGTCAAATACATATTTCCCTCATTAAAATGCAAATCAATTTATAACATTTTTGACATGTGTTTTTCTGGATTTTCTTGTTGTTATTCTGTCTCTCTCTGTTCAAATAAACCTACCATTAAAATTATAGACTGATCATGTCTTTGTCAGTGGGCAAACGTACAAAATCAGCAGGGGATCAAATACTTTTTTCCCTCACTGTACAGTCCTAGTCCATACAGCCAGCTGGGTTCTCAGTACATCGCGCTGACAGGAATAATGAACTCTCTGGGAAGAAGAAAGGCGGGGGTGTATGTTTCATGATTAACTACTCATGGTGTGATTGTGATAACATACAGAAACTCCTTTTGCTCACCCGACCTAGAATACCTCACAATCAAATGCAGACCATATTACCTCCCAAGAGAATTCTCTTTGGTTATAGTCACAGCCGTGTATATATTCCCCCTCAAGCCGATACCACGACAGCCCTCAAGGATCTACACTGGACTTTATGCAAACTGGAAACCACATATCCTGAGGCCGCATTTATTGTAGCTGGGGATGTTAACAAAGCAAATTTGAGGAAAACGCTAACGAAGTTCTATCAACACATTGACTGTAGTACTCGCGCTGCTAAAACACACGATCACTGCTACTCCCCCTTCCGGGATGCCTACAAGGCCCTCCCCCGCCCTCCCTTCAGGCAAATCTGATCACAACTCAATTTTGCTCCTCCCTTCCTATAGGGAGAAACTCAAACAGGAAGTACCCGTAATAAGGTCTATTCAACGCTGGCCTGACCAATCGCAGTCCATGCTTCAAGATTGTTTTGATCACGTGGACTGGGATATGTTCCGGGTAGCCTCTGAGAATAACATCGACGAATACACGGATACAGTGACTGAGTTCATCAGGAAGTGTATAGGAGATGTTGTACCCACTGTGACTATTAAAACCTACCCAAACAGAAACCGTGGACAGATGGCAGCATTCGCGCAAAACTGAAAGCGCGAACCACCGCATTTAACCATGGCAAGGTGTCTGGGAATATGGCCAAATACAAACAGTGTAGTTATTCCCTCCGTAAGGCAATCAAACAGGCTAAACGTCGGTACAGAGACAAAGTGGAGTCGCAATTCAACGGCTCAGACACGAGACGTATGTGGCAGGGTCTACAGACAATCACGGACCACAAAGGGAAAACCAGCCACGTCGCGGACACTGACGTCTTGCTTCCAGACAAGCTAAACACCTTCTTCGCCCGCTTTGAGGATAACACAGTGCCACCGACGCGGCCTGCTACCAAGGACTGTGGGCTCTCCTTCTCTGTGTCTGACATGAGTAAGACATTCAAGCGTGTTAACCCTCGCAAGGCTGCCGGCCCAGATGGCATTCCTAGCCGAGTCCTCAGAGCATGCGCAGAAAAGCTGGCTGGAGTGTTTACAGACATATTCAATCTCTCCCTATCCCAGTCCGCTGTCCCCACTTGCTTCAAGATGTCCACCATTGTTCCTGTACCCAAGAAAGCAAAGGTAACTGAACTAAATGACTGTCGCCCTGTAGCACTCACTTCTGTCATCATGAAGTGCTTTGAGAGGCTAGTTAAGGATCATATCACCTCTACCTTACCTGACACCCTAGACCCACTTCAATTTGCTTACCGCCCCAATAGATCCACAGACGATGCAATCGCCACCGCACTGCACACTGCCCTATCCCATCTTGACAAGAGGAATACCTATGTAAGAATGCTGTTCACTGACTATAGCTCAGCATTCAACACCAAGCTCATCATTAAGCTTGGGGCCCTGGGTCTGAACCCCGGCCTGTGCAACTGGGTCCTGGACTTACTTTGTTTCGGATACTTTTTGCCACCCAAAAACATCCAACAATGAACATTGGGACAAAATATTTCAACATCCAAACGTTGGGAATGATGAGAAATGGAATATGGAAAATTAATGTATATTTTGTGATGTCATTAAAAATGGTATGAAGGCGTTATAATGAAAACATTGTGACTTGAAGAGCTTTTACACTGTGGATATCAGGATTACATCCTTTACCTTGTGTAGAAAATATCAAGGAGGAAGACAATGTTTTCGTGAAGATAGGAATGTGATTTAAGCAATCATAGTGATGATAATGCTTTTGCCTCATAACTAGCCTCTCGAGGGAGCTCAGAGAGCGTGTGAGTATGACGGAAACGCCGCTCTTTACCAGAGTGCATAAAAGATTGAGTTAAGAATGATCAGATCAGACTAGACGGACCTCAAGCTGCAGCTTTTGTCCATATTGATCCCTACCCTGAAAATCAACACGATGTGAAGACGACAAAGTTGCCTCCACTAACAATCAATGTTACGGATGAGTAGCTGTTCTAAGTACTGTATCTAAGAAGGTGAATTTAAGTGGGACCATCCTGTTACTCTCTTCAAACCATCGTCTACTACACTGCTCTCATCACCCCACAGGGGATCATCGACACGGCTGATTAGCCGTCCTCAGAAGACCACGTCCAGAACGAGTGAAAGTAAACATACAACTAAGAAGGACATTGTGACCTCTTGTGGACAATCTGAGCCTTACATCTAAAAGACCATCCGAAAGAGAAGGCCCAATCGACCCCTTCCCATGAAGGCCTGGGTCCAACAGAGATATAAGATGAAGACCTCCAACACGTAAATACACTGCTCAAAAAAATAAAGGGAACACTTAAACAACACAATGTAACTCCAAGTCAATCACACTTCTGTGAAATCAAACTGTCCACTTAGGAAGCAACACTGATTGACAATAAATGTCACATGCTGTTGTGCAAATGGAATAGACAACAGGTGGAAATTATAGGCAATTAGCAAGACACCCCCAATAAAGGACTGGTTTTGCAGGTGGTGACCAGAGATCACTTCTCAGTTCCTATGCTTCCTGGCTGATGTTTTGGTCACTTTTGAATGCTGGCGGTGCTTTCACTCTAGTGGTAGCATGAGACGGAGTCTACAACCCACACAAGTGGCTCAGGTAGTGCAGCTCATCCAGGATGGCACATCAATGCGAGCTGTGGCAAGAAGGTTTGCTGTGTCTGTCAGCGTAGTGTCCAGAGCATGGAGGCGCTACCAAGAGACAGGCGAGGAAATCAGGAGACGTGGAGGAGGCCGTAGGAGGGCAACAACCCAGCAGCAGGACTGCTACCTCCGCCTTTGTGCAAGGAGGAGCAGGAGGAGCACTGCCAGAGCCCTGCAAAATGACCTCCAGCAGGCCACAAATGTGCATGTGTCTGCTCAAACGGTCAGAAACAAACTCCATGAGGATGGTATGAGGGCATTTCTTTGGGGGGCCGCACAGCCCTCCATGTGCTCGCCAGAGGCATTTCTTTGGGGGGCCGCACAGCCCTCCATGTGCTCGCCAGAGGTAGCCTGACTGCCATTAGGTACCGAGATGAGATCCTCAGACCCCTTGTGAGACCATATGCTGGTGCGGTTGGCCCTGGGTTCCTCCTAATGCAAGACAATGCTAGACCTCATGTGGCTGGAGTGTGTCAGCAGTTCCTGCAAGAGGAAGGCATTGATGCTATGGACCGCCTGTTCCCCAGACCTGAATCCAATTGAGCACATCTGGGACATCATGTCTCGCTCCATCCACCAACGCCACGTTGCACCACAGACTGTCCAGGAGTTGGCGGATGCTTTAGTCCAGGTCTGGGAGGAGATCCCTCAGGAGACCATCCGCCACCTCATCAGGAGCATGCCCAGGCGTTGTAGGGAGGTCATACAGGCACGTGGAGGCCACACACACTACTGAGCCTCATTTTGACTTGTTTTAAGGACATTACATCAAAGTTGGATCAGCCTGTAGTGTGGTTTTCCACTTTAATTTTGAGGGTGACTCCAAATCCAGACCTCCATGGGTTGATAAATTTGATTTCCATTGATAATTTTTGTGTGATTTTGTTGTCAGCACATTCAACTATGTAAAGAAAAAAGTATTTAATAAGATTATTTCATTCATTCAGATCTAGGATGTGTTATTTTAGTGTTTCCTTAATTTTTTTGAGCAGTGTACATGCATTACTTTTTACCAAACGGGCGGCAGTTTGGGGCAAAGAATTAGGATTACTGTGAGCGTAGGTCCATGTGTATCCAAGTGTTTTCTCTCTCTCTCGTTAACTCGCCATCTTTTGTAACAAGTGTCATATTGTGTTAGTCCGCTAGGGACCTGTTTTCATTGTATTAAGTTTCTAATCCCTACCTATACCGTGTACTTGTTTGTATCTTGTGTTATCATTTTTAATTAGTTAGTAAATAAATAATTAAATCAATTTGTGTGGTATGGAATGATCAGTAAGACCCGGGTTCGTGCAGACTTAAAGAGTCTACGACTTTCAGAAGGAGATTGATATGAGGTAAATTATTAATAAATGACTGTTAAACGATAAGAGATATCTTTAGAGTTAATTCGGGAAACGGTAACTCATTAAACAACTTTTCCCGCGGTGCCCCAAATTCCTAATGAGTTGATTGTTACATGATTAATTTCATCTAGTAACAATTAAACATAGTAGGTCATTATTCAATAAATAATAGTCATCACAATAATGAGAGTCACATCACGACAGGGGTAAAGGACAAACTGGGAATGGTTGATTCAGTGAAAGTTTCGAGAAGTGGGATTGTTTAGATTTTTTGTGTATCCGCCTCCCAGAGGAAGCGGGCGCTTCGAGTCACGCAACTTGGGGTCAACCTGTGGTGTGCTCTGCTCTTCGGAGGAGGGTGACCCTAAAAGGGGTGATCAGTGAGGTAGCTTTGAGTGTAGAAGTGGCTCAAATGAAAAGGAATGTTTCTAATGTTTGTGACACCCGACGTTTGGTGAAACATAGACCCGGTGTTAATGGTGAGACTAAGAATACCCTGTCTGTCTTGTTGAGCATTGACACAGTTTTTACCTGTTAAGGTCAGGTTAGGTTATATTTGCTATTCTGTGAGGGCCTATGTTCAAAATCCGCTTCGATGTTTTAGGTGTCAAGGATTCATACATGTGGCAGCAGTGTGTAGAAGGGAGATCCCACGATGTGAGAAATGTGCAGGAGGGCATAGTCAGAGGGAGTGTACAGTTGGGATAGAGAAAGCACTGTGTGTCAACTGTGGGGGTCCCATTCAGCTGGGGATCCGAAGTGCCCTGTGAGAGACAGGTTGAGATTGCCAGAGTTTGAGTGGGGCAGAACGTGTCCTATGATGAGGCAGTGAAGAGAGTAGAGGATAGACCAAGGGTGAGTGAGTTGACTGGGAGACTCCCTGTGAGTAGGCCTGAAGAGAGAGATCCAGAGAGGATGAGTTTCAGTAAGGTTGGATTTTCGTTAATAGCCTTTGTGATCAACTGCACTGTAATGATGGAGCGGAAGTCACAGCAGATAGATGTGGTAGTTGCAGCAGCAGAGAAGTATTTGGGTGTGAGAGATATCAGTGCAGAAGACCTACAGGAAGTTTTGAGAGAAGGGGTTACATCATGTCAGGCCAATGGCCTGGTGTAGGATCATTTAGGGACACAAGTAGTGGGCTGGGGTGGTGGGTTTTTTGGGGATAGGGTATATGTTGGTGCGGTCATCTTCAGGACAGGAATACCGGCTTACTTAACGGAGGAATAAACACACATGTTCATCGTTGGTGTTTCAACCAGAACGCGGGAAAATGCCCTCTCTTTATTTTCGCACATGCGCAGTTGTACATCTCTCATAGGGCATAACTGTACCAGTGTAAGAACACAATTTATAACATATTAGTCTATATGTTAACACCCCCACTTGCTCTTATACTGTACAAGTCGTATTCAACCTAACTATCAACACATTTAGCTTACAGTTATACATCTCACAAATGTCAGTTTACATTCCAAACATATAACCCAATAATTTTTCATTTTTGAACTTCGTTACAGGTTTAGTCAAAACATCTGCAACCATGTCTGCCGTTGGACAATATTCAATACTTATTTTGCCATCACTGAGCGCAGATCGAATGAAATGATATCTGATGTCAACATGTTTACATCTCTGACGACATACTGGGTTCTTTGACAGAGCAATTGCACCTTGGTTATCTTCAAAGATTGTTACTGGTGCATATTGGCACTCACTATCCATCTGGCCCAATAACTGTACAAGGTACAAACTTTCTTGTGTAGTAGCAGCCAGTGCCATGTACTCTGCTTCACATGTAGATAAAGCTACTGTTGGCTGCTTCTTAGACCTCCATGAAATAACAGGTCCACATTTAGTTAAACTAAAACAATACCCTGTTATGCTTCGTCTGTCACTTTGATCTGCTGCCCAATCAGCATCACTATATGCTACGAGGTTGAGTTTTTCCACCCCCCTTTTTGTAACACAACTCCTGATTCATTGTCCCCTTCAAGTACCTCAACACATGTTTAGCTGTTATCCAGTGTTGCTCTTTTGGTTCTGATAGGTATTGTGACAGCTTGCTGACAATCCAACTGATATCCGGTCTTGTACATGTCATAACATATATCAAGCTGCCTATCACTTCACGATACCTTTTTGAATCAATAGGTTCACCATCACCATCAAAGTTTGTTTTTTGTTCACATGGTGTTGACCTTGTTTTACAGTCTGACATACCAAACCTTTCCAGTATCTTGGTTATGTACCTTGTTTGGCTCATCTTTATTTTCCCTTCACTTTGTGTAAAATCAATGCCTAGGAAATGTCTAAGCCTCCCAAGATCTTTCATCTTAAATTTTTCACTTAACATTTCTTTTACACTTGTGAGTGAGTCACTATCACTAGCAGCGATAATTAGATCATCGACCCAAATTATCAAAATGATCCTTTCTGTTGCAGTTTGTTTGTTGTAAACACAGTGATCAGCTGGGTTCTGTGTAAAACCATTTTCACTAAGGTGATCATGCAACATTTTGTTCCAGTTCCTTCCTGACTGTTTCAGGCCGTACAGTGACTTGTTCAGTTTGCAGACTAGTTGCTCACCTGTATCTGACCTGACTTCAAAACCCTCTGGTTGCTCCATGTACACTTCACAGTCAATAGGAGCATGTAAATATGCTGTTTTGACATCCATCTGATGTAACTCTAAGTCATACTGAGCTGCTAGCTGCATCAAACAACGTACTGATGTCATATTTGCAGTTGGAGAAAAAGTCTCCTTATAGTCTATTCCTGCCACTTGACTATATCCCTTTGCAACATATCTTGCCTTGTATGTCTCAGTCTCATCTGAATTGTTTTTTGACCGCATAGACCCACCTGCCCCCACTGCATTTTTACCCTCTGGCAGTGTGGTCAATGTGAATGTATCATTTTCCCTAAGGGAATCCATCTCCTCCTTCATAGCAGTAGCCCAAATCTCTGATTTTGGTGAAATCATTGCTTCTTTGAAGGTTTGTGGTGCATTGCACATTACTCTGTAGCAGTAGTCAACACTAGGTGGTATCTGGTCATCACACTTCACTTTACACTCATAGTCTTTTAAGTACTGGGGCTTCTTCCTCTCTCTGTCTGGATAGCGTGGACTCTGACTATCTGAAGTCTCGATTTGCACATCTTGTGTCTCTTCGGAATTTTGAGCTGCCATCTTGGCTTTTGGCATGGGGGATTGAAATCTCTCCCCATGAAGATCATCACTCATTTCCAAATCTGTCTGAGTTTGGCGTTCGACTACACCTTTTGTAACGAACTTGACTAATCTGTTTTTAAGAACTTTTCCAGTGTCTGGGTAGTAGACTAGGTATGCTGGACTATTTTTATCATACCCGACAAAAATACCCTTTTCACATCTTGAGTCCAACTTTTTCTTGTTCTGTCTGTATGCATAGCAAACAGATCCAAATTCTTTCATCTTTGAAAGATCAGGCTCTCCCAGTAAACATGTAGTGTGGAGTCTGTCCTACACGCTTATTGTAACACCTATTGCGAATTACTGCAGCAGTCATTACAGCATATGTCCACAATTTCTTTGGTAGGTTGCTCTCAAGTAGCATGCATCTTGCCATTTCAAACAGTGTTCTCCAATTTCTCTCAGCGGTCCCATTTTGATGGGGTGAGTAAGGGGCTGAAGTTTCATGTCTTATGGCATTCTTACTGAGCAGTGACTGGAACTCTTTGGCGTGTACTCTGTGCCATTATCTGACCTGACACACTTTATTTTTCCATAAGGGGCCACATCAGCAATAAACTTCTCAGTAGCTTTTACAGTATCACTTTTTGCTTTTAGGAAATACACAAAAACTGCCCCTGAATAATCATCCAGTAAATGCTAGAGTATATCTGAACCCATCTTTCGCCTCTGGCTCAATAGGGCCAGCCAAATCAGTGTGCACAAGCTCAAGAGCTGCTTTTGCCTTTTCATCAGGCTCTCTGTTTCTGCTCTGAACAAATTTTCCCTGTGTGCAGATTTCACAGTTGAGGGTAGATTTGTCAATCTTACCTGTGATTTTCATTCCCTCTGTCACATTTTCTAACTTTGACACATCCTCAAAATTACAGTGGCCAAGAATTTTGTGCCATGTGTGAATATCATAGCACCCATGACATCCATCATCATTTTCATCACTTACAGTGTTAAGATAGTAAAGTCTATCGTACTCCTCGATGTCAAAAAGTGGTACCGTTCTTGTGGATGAGCTTGTTACACCCCTGTCGAAGTTGACTGAAGCTCCGTTGGCTGTCGCTGCTTTAACAGAGAAAATGTCCTGTGGAAACGACGGCACGTACAGCGCCTTCGTCAGCGTTGTTTTCACCCGACGACGCCGTGTTGTCTCTCAGGTAAACCTCCGCTGCACCTCTCCTCTCCGCGACACCATTCGTTCTTGTTCCATCAGCCAGCTCCACGGAATGTTTTTCCGGTTTGAAAGTCTCGTCAAACTCCTTAAACTTCCCGATGTCCGTGACTATATGTGACGTTGCTCCCGTATCAACCATCAGCCCTTTATGTTTCAGTCCACGAAGCTGACAGTCACTTATTTTGAATGCAAATGTGTGGCCTTCAGCATCTGTTGCTTGTTTCACATTGTCTCTTCCTTTTCGTCTGCAATTTGCGTCAGTATGAGTGGAGCGCTTGCAAAAACTACACCACTGTCTCCGTTCTCTGTGCTCTCCAGTAACAGTACATTCCCGGGCCTTGTGCCCTTTCTGGCCACAGTTGAAGCAGGTTATCTCGGTCCCTTTATCTCTTCCTCTTGGCCAGCTAACTTTATTGTTACTTGCCTTCATCACGTTGTCGTCAGTGGAAATGGCGCTAAACTTCTCGGTGCTTTCATAGCTCCTCAACTTGGTTTTGAACTTGCCATAAGTTGTTGGCTCGTCACTCTGCGTTATTGGATGGCAAACGGCTTAAATGATTCGGGCAAACCTTTCAGAATCATTGCAATCAACAGCCCGTCACTTAAAGTCTCTTCAGCATTCCTCAGTGCTGTAATAGCCGTCTCAGCACGAATGATATAATCCGTAACACTTTCGTCACTGGCTTTCTGAAGAGAAGTTAGCTCAGTGTAGAGGCTAATCACACGTGGCTTCCCCTTTACCTGCATAATGTTCCCTCAATATCTTCAACGCTTTTCTCCCATCATCTGCTGCTTCTCTCATTATCAGGGAAAGACTTTTTATCATCCAAAACCTGTATCAATTCGGGCGTAGGCTTCTTCATTTTCTCTCCGTCTTCTTCATCTTCATCCACGCTCAATATGGTGGCCTTTAGCCCTAGCAAACGCAAGTGTCCCAAAACTTCGTCTCCCATAACTCGTAGTTTTTTTTCATCTCCGTCGAAACATAATCTATTCCATCGGCTTCCATGTTCCCTCCTGGGCCCATAACCTGTTGGTGCGGTCATCTTCAGGACAGGAATACCGGCTTACTTAACGGAGGAATAAACACACATGTTCATCGTTGGTGTTTCAACCAGAACGCGGGAAAATGCCCTCTCTTTATTTTCGCACATGCGCAGTTGTACATCTCTCATAGGGCATAACTGTACCAGTGTAAGAACACAATTTATAACATATTAGTCTATATGTTAACAGTATAGGTGTGGAGTTAGATGGTGGTGCAATTTAAGATTTTCCCATTCTCCTTTCCCCTGTATTTTTAATAATTTTTTTGTGACCAAAATGTGCAATCTGCACACCGACCTATGATAGGCAGTAATACCCAACACAGCGTCTTCCAGAAAGTTACATGAAAAAGAAGAAGACAGTAACGGGTAATGAGAAAGGATGGAACTAGGTGAAACTGGGCCGACATTCTGCAAATTCTCTCATCAATAAAACATCTGATTTCAATACATTTTTCTGTTCCCAAAACTACAATCTGTTACAAACACAGGGCACTAAGTTTTATAGACTTGACGCTTTGCCAAAGTTTCAGAAAATGGTGTTGTTTAGGAGTTCAAGGTCAAATTGAGTTTGTGCACATGCGCACTTCACGGAGGAGGCGTTCCCTCACGGAAATATGCAAATACATGCTACAACGTGCCAAAAGGATCTTGCTAGCTCGTGCTTTGCCCACCTCCTTGCTTGTTCTGCCCGGTATGCTTAATTTGCTCCCACTGTAAACGACACAGATGAACGATCGGAGGAGGAAAAATGGCAGAAGTGGATCCTGAGTTTAAATTAAGCAGCGCGTCGAGTAAATTTGGTGAAGACAAATGTTCTGAATGGACTACAGTAGTATCGAAAACTGGAACAAAAATGAAATTGTCTAAAATTGGAGTGGAGGATACGTGTGTAAATGATAATGAATCGCTTCTTGTTGGGATGCGTTTGTTGAGCAAGGATGCATATGTGGGAAACCCATTTTAGGTGACAAATGGTGAAGTATGCGCTTGGAAAAGTGGAGTCTGTCAGAGTGACCAGGAGTGGTCTTATTTTGATAAATTGTATTTCTGATGAGCAGAGAAAGATTGCCGTCCCCAAACCACTGAAGTGTAAGAATTGTAAAGGATTTGGCCATGTTTCAAGTGTGTGTAGACGAACAGAGTATACTGAAGAACGGTGTGTAGATGGACGACGGTGTTGCAATTGTGGAGTGGGTCATGATCCTGAGTTCCTGGAGTTCCCTGTAAAGGTGAAGGAAATTGAGGTGGCAAAGGTTGGAGCGGTCAATCGAAACTCCTATGCAGAGGCGATTAAAATAATTGAGAAAACAAGGGATGCTAGTGAAGATATGGTAGTGGACACAATACAGCCTGTAGTAAATGTTTGCTGCCAGACAAAACACCCTGTATGTTAAAAAGGTGGATTTTGTTGCGTTCATTGCCAAAGAAGAACTCAAAGAAGTCGAAGAAACTGGACATTATTGTGGCTGCGGCAGAATTGTTTCGGGGACTCATTTACATTTACGTCATTTAGCAGACGCTCTTATCCAGAGCGACTTACAAATTGGTGCATTCACCATATAGCCAGTGGGTTATGTTTTTTTTTTTTTGGGGGGGGGGGGTAGAAGGATTACTTTATCCTATCCCAGGTATTCCTTAAAGAGGTGGGGTTTCAAATGTCTCCGGAAGTTGGTGAGTGACTCCGCTGTCCTGGCGTCGTGAGGGAGCTTGTTCCACCATTGGGGTGCCAGAGCAGCGAACAGTTTGGACTGGGCTGAGCGGGAACTATGCTTCCGCAGAGGAAGGGGAGCCAGCAGGCCAGAGGTGGATGAACGCAATGCCCTCGTTTGGGTGTAGGAACTGATCAGAGCTTGAAGGTACGGAGGTGCCGTTTCCCCTCACAGCTCCGTGAGGCAAGCACCATGGTCTTGTTCAGATGCGAGCTTCAACTGGAAGCCAGTGGAGTGTGCGGAGGAGCGGGGTGACGTGAGAGAACTTGGGAAGGTTGAACACCAGACGGGCTGCGGCATTCTGGATGAGTTGTAGGGGTTTAATGGCACAGGCAGGAGCCCAGCCAACAGCGAGTTGCAGTAATCCAGATGGGAGATGACAAGTGCCTGGATTAGGACCTGTGCCGCTTCCTGTGTAAGGCAGGGTCAGTACTCTCGAATGTTGTAGAGCATGAACCTACAGGATCGGGTCACCACCTTGATGTTAGCGGAGAACGACAGGGTGTTGTCCAGGGTCACGCCAAGGCTCTTCGCACTCTGGGAGGAGGACACAACGGAGTTGTCAACCGTGATGGCGAGATCATGGAACGGGTAGTCCTTCCTCGGGAGGAAGAGCAGCTCCGTCTTGCCAAGGTTCAGCTTGAGGTGGTGATCCGTCATCCATACTGATATGTCTGCCAGACATGCAGAGATGCGATTCGCCACCTGGTTATCAGAAGGGGGAAAGGAGAAGATTAGTTGTGTGTCGTCTGCGTAGCAATGATAGGAGAGGCCATGTGAGGATATGACAGAGCCAAGTGACTTGGTGTATAGCGAGAATAGGAGAGGGCCTACCATCTGAGTAGGGGCAGAGTGAGTAGTGTTGGAGGAGAGCGAGAGAGAAAAGGATACAAAGTAGTGGTCGGAGACATGGAGGGGAGTTGCAGTGAGATTAGTAGAAGAACAGCATCTAGTAAAGATGAGGTCAAGCGTATTGCCTGCCTTGTGAGTAGGGGGGGACGGTGAGAGGGTGAGGTCAAAAGAGGAGAGGAGTGGAAAGAAGGAGGCAGAGAGAAATGAGTCAAAGGTAGACGTAGGGAGGTTGAAGTCCCCCAGAACTGTGAGGGGTGAGCCATCCTCAGGAAAGGAACTTATCAAGGCATCAAGCTCATTGTTGAACTTTCCAAGGGAACCTGGAGGGCGATAGATGACAAGGATAGTAAGCTTAAATGGGCTAGTGACTGTGACAGCATGGAATTCAAATGAGGAGATAGACAGATGGGTCAGGGGAAAAATAGAGAATGTCCACTTGGGAGAGATGAGGATTCCTGTGCCACCACCCCGCTGACCAGATGCTCTCGGGGTATGCGAGAACACATGGTCAGACGAGGAGAGAGCAGTAGGAGTAGCAGTGTTTTCAGTGGTAATCCATGTTTCCGTCAACGCCAAGAAGTCGAGGGACTGGAGGGTGGCATAGGCTGAGATGAACTCTGCCTTGTTGGCAGCAGAACGCGGCGGTTCCAGAGGCTGCCTGAGACCTGGAACTCCACGTGGGTGGTGCGTGCAGGGACCACCAGGTTAGAGAGGCAGCAGCCATGCGGTGTGAGGCGTTTGTATAGCCTGTGCGGAGAGGAGAGAACAGGGATAGACAGAGGCATAGTTGACAGGCTGCAGAAAATGGCTACAATAATGCAAAGGAGATCGGAATGAAATGAACTAAACATCTGGGAAAGGAGAGAGCGGGGCCTCCCTCACCCACAACACCCAAATATAACTCTCCCAACTTCCACCTCAGAAACTATAATTGTTGTAAACTACAGCAGTTCAATGTTTTCTAGGAATAGACTAACTTAGTTTATTCAGCTAGCTAACTAGGTACAGTATTCTTCCGTGAAAATCGTCCAGGGCACCTAGTCATAAGATGCCGCAGCCAGCTAGCATGCCGGACTCCAACAACACGGTTTAGCACCAATACTCGGCCACAACAAACCACCAGTGTGTCAGCACGCCAAGCAGATCGTTCGTGTCCGGGTCTAACGTTGTGGGATAGTCCCGACAGCTTGAGCGAGTCCGTCGTCAACTTATTCAGCCGGTTAGTTAGCTAGAATAGTTAGCATACTAGCTAGCCATTGCTTTCAGACAAAGAAGAAACCCCTCCTTTCACGGCACGAACACATAGAGAGAGCCAAACTAACGTTAACTAGTCACCCATGTCTCGAATTCCTTGAACGACTCTGGGTACCAATATGTAAAAAAAAAAAACACAAATGTAGGTTATGACTTACCCCTAGCAGCTACTGTTAGCTAGCCAAGTGCAAAGCTAGCCACTGAATTGACTCAGCCAGTTCGCGTCTGTTCGCTAGGTCGTTCCAGCTATTGTTTACTAGTTGCTATCCAGGTAGCAACAAGCTAGCTAAATTTCAAGCACAGTAGCCACTTACTACCTAACATTAACGGTTCAGACAATGAGGTTAGAAAACAGCTGAATGGTAGGTGTTGGGTTCTATTTTTCTCATAATTGGATCTGTATGTGATGAATAACTTAGAAGGAATGCATTAATGATAAGCATAGGTTTGTACTATACTGATATAAATTGTTTCACATAACAGGCTGTGATTCATGTAAGGAACGTTAGGGGGTAGGACAGATAAGACTTGTATTTCTTACAGATACGAACACTCTCTCTTTGTTGTCTGTGAAACCGTCCTTGAACGTAGGGTACATAGAGTACAGATTGGAAGGGTGTCTTTTGGGTGCTGACTCTACAGGTTATTATGATAGCAACTTATGCCTGGGAACGGTGGAGCGCCAAGGGTGGAGCGCCAAGGGGTTGGGACTAACCCGTGCGCCAACGGATTGGCTGAGTAAAGTCTAAACCACACTCAGTCCTTTACTCTGATTGGCCAACAGAAGAGGTGGGAACTCTCTGTCAGAGTATTTGAGAAAGAACCCGTAAACAATGGTTTAGTTCTCTGTCTGCCCTGCGTGGTATTTCAGTGAGCCCGTATACGAACCATCATACTTATCATACATAAATTTTGCATATAATAAATTTAGCTTGGATTGAATATCTCTTGATTATGTTTTCTCTTATTCCAATACCAGATTTGAATTACGCAATTTCTAACAATTGGTGACCTCCGACTGTGATCTGGTAGCGGAACTTCGCTGGGATTCATCCAGCCTATTGGACATCGCTGTCGTCGAACTGTGTGTTTCACAAAGTGCCCGGGCTTCTAAAAACACTGGTAAGCAGACACCTATTGTTTATATAACTAAAGTTCTGCATATTGGCTTTATCCAAATTAATTTTGTGAAACACCTGTTTGATGTAAGTGAACCCTATTGTACTATAAATAACGATTACAGTATACTATTTCGATTTCACAATATACTATGCAAATGTTTGATAATTCTGATGGTTAAACCCATGGAATAGTAGAGGTGGCTGTGTGCCCCATAGTAGAGGTGGCTGTGTGCCCCATAGTAGAGGTGGCTGTGTGCCCCATAGTAGAGGTGGCTGTGTGCCCCATAGTAGAGGTGGCTGTGTGCCCCATAGTAGAGGTGGCTGTGTGCCCCATAATAGAGGAGGCTGTGTGCCCCATAGTAGAGGTGGCTGTGTGCCCCATAGTAGAGGTGGCTGTGTGCCCCATAGTAGAGGTGGCTGTGTGCCCCATAGTAGAGGTGGCTGTGTGCCCCATAGTAGAGGTGGCTGTGTGCCCCATAGTAGAGGTGGCTGTGTGCCCCATAATAGAGGAGGCTGTGTGCCCCATAGTAGAGGTGGCTGTGTGCCCCATAGTAGAGGTGGCTGTGTGCCCCATAGTAGAGGTGGCTGTGTGCCCCATAGTAGAGGAGGCTGTGTGCCCCATTGTATACCTTTGTTATCTGTGTGTCCTAAGAAACTTTAGTTGTGTGACAAAGAATTACGATTGTGTGTCGAGTGTAAGTGTGTCATTTATGACTGTGTGATAGGATTATGACTGTGTATTGTGAGTGAGTGTGATAACTGTGTACTATTTTTGCTGTGTGATAACTGTATACTACGTTTAACTGTGTAATAACTGTGTAATAACCATTTTGGCTGAGAATACAAACAATATTTTAAAACAGTAAATAATGAGAATTACAATTAGGAAATAAAGTTTAAATTGTGCAAACGTTAACAAAAGACACCCATAGGAGGTACTTTAAATAAATAGGCAGTGCGACGCTATGGCACATATCAGTTCAGACTAGATATGACTAGGTTCAAAGGAGACACTTAAAATTCTTTAAGACAGGGGTGACGTATGCATGAGAGTGTGAATGATAAACCTGTATACCTTGATAGAAAACTAATTGGGAATCAAAGACGTCTGTGCCTGTCCAAACTGTATAAATTTGGGGATAACTGTTGGGTTTGTGGTTGCTTAAAACCGTATAACCTGTTATTGATGTTTGACATAGCATAATACTGGTTTTGAATAGTTGTGTTGAAGCAATTCGGTTTATTATTTGATTTAATGTTTGATGTTTGACATAGCATAATACTGGTTTTAGGTGCTTGGGTTGAGGCTTTTGGTTTATTATTTGATTTAACGTTTGATGTTTGACCCTGCAAAATACTGGTTAAACAATTAGACTGAAATAATTCGGTTTATCGTTGAAATATAAATATGCACCAACTTTAACTAATTAGGTGGGAATAATTTGATTTAAATAAATAGATTAAAAGTACTTTAAATAATGACAGAATATTGGAAACACTAAAACGAGAAACAGCTCCTCAAGAGCCTACTCCCACTGGACACGGAAAGAGAGAGAGTTGCGAGGGGAGGGGCTGGAGACAGCGAGAGTGTGGCTTTTGAAGAGTCAAGAGATAGAGAGAAGTGATTTAGATTGATACAAACAATTATTGATGGGTTAGGACTGGGGATATCTGTATTATATAACCAGGAGAAGGAGAGATAAAGTAGAGAATATTTATATTAGCATTTTTGGTCATTTAGTTAAATAAAGTGGTCTAATGGTATTACTAATACCCATTTGAGTTTTAAACTAAAAATATTAGACCATTAACATTAAAAGCACTTTTTATACAAAATATTGGAGTCAGTAAGGTTTTAAATTACAATTAACAATAAATAATAAAGTTCTTAAAACAAAAGTATAGATACAACAACATTGGCAAAAATGACAGATAAAGTAATTAAAGTGTTGAAATCCACCCT
Organism: Coregonus clupeaformis; assembly: GCF_020615455.1. Taxonomy (NCBI): domain Eukaryota; kingdom Metazoa; phylum Chordata; class Actinopteri; order Salmoniformes; family Salmonidae; genus Coregonus; species Coregonus clupeaformis. The sequence continues at coordinate 103,736 of NW_025534780.1, forward strand.
CGAGATAAATGGGGAAAAGACGGGAAGGAATGGAAGAGGAGAGGAGAAAAGTTATACAAAGAATGGATAGCAGATGGATGGATAATGGCAATGAATGGAATCCCAGGGAAGGAGAACCGAGGACAATACTGACAGCCCTGAAGAAGAGAACAGAGAAGGCAGTAAGTGAGTGGAAAGAGGAAGGGGAGCCCCTCAAAGGGAAGTCCAAAGACGCGATGGAGAAAGCCAGGTTAAAGGAGCGGATTGGTTTGGCTATGTTGGAGAAACCGAAGAAAATGTGGGAAGACAAAGCACCACCCAAGATAACGAATCGGTTGTATCCAGCCCTGCCATCGGCCCCACCGCCGTATGAAAACCCTCCAAAAACAATGGCACCAGTGCTGGAACTGACCGGGCAGGTACAGTATCAGCAGAAAGATGGCGTGCTGCAGGATACATGGGTGGGGGAAGAAGAGGTGAATAGACGAAGAAGTGACACCGAACAGATGTTGAAAGCCGCACGAGAATTGAAAGAACAGATTTCTCAGCTGAGTAGACTGGATAAAGAGGAAGAAGACTCAGAGAGAAGTACAGAGTACCGGGACTTGTGTCGAACCAGAGCAAGTGAGAGAGAAAATGAGGAAGTAGGAGGAAGTACAGCCAGTTCAACCAGTTATGACAACTATGCCGAATTAAGAAAGGAACTGAAAGTACTGGAACAGCAAGTGAGAGGAGACAGAAAGGAGTTGGCACTCACATCACTGCAAAGAGTACCAGAGCAAAGGGGGGGCCATTGTATTGATCTGGGAGAAGAAGAGGAAGAGTATGAAGACACAAAGCCGACAAAAATGCTCTATGGAGCTTTCCAAGGAGACATTTGGGATGAGGAAGGGCCTGCACAATGCACACGGGCCAAAACTCAAGAGAGAGGGGGTAACTGTGGGGGTCAGTATCCTCTGAGAGAAACAACAGGGGAGCTTCAGTATACAAGCCCTGGCCACACAGGGATGTGCAAACTCTGGTTGACAGTTTACCCCAGCCTGAAGAATCAGGACACAGGTGGGTGAAGGCTTTTGAGAGCCTTACTGCAGCAGATTAACTCACCATAGGGGATATGGTGGCAGGAACAGGTGCATGGGAGATCATGAATGCAAAGAGATACTCATACAAGCAGGCCTGAGAGGAATAGTAGGAGCAGCAACTGGTTTTGATCGATACCCGAACTGTCATATGGGATGCAGTTAGAAGGAAGTATCCCACTCAGGCAAGGCCAGATCTCATGAGAACACTGACGCTGAATGATGATGAAACCATACCAGCCTACATGAAGAGGGCAAAGTGCCTCTGGAGACAAGCATGGAATGAAGAGCCCACCAAAAATACAATGAGTCACCTCTTCCTTGCAAACTGCCTGGGGGGACTCCCAGACCAGGCCCGGGTAGAGTGTGAAAAGGTTGTGGCACTCACAGCAAAATCCATCCCAGAGTTCACAGAGATAGCCCAACATCATGTGGAGCGATGGAGGGAAGGCAAGAGGAAGGAGGAAGATGAACTAAAGCAGCTACAGAAGAAAGTTTTGAAAAAACAACTAGCTGAAGACAAAACAGGCAAACAGATGGTTGTGACCAGTACCCCGAATCCACAGGGTATGCCAGGTATTGATCCAGCTGCAGCCGCGGCTGCTGCAGTAGAACAGGCAATGGCTGGGATGATGGCACCCCAGATGATGGCTCCTGTGGGGCCAAATGGGTATTTCTCTGTCGGGATGTACACAGAACCAGATTTACCCCAACATCCTGGCTACATGCCCGTCACAGGAGGTGTTTCAACTGTGGCAAGGACGGACACATGGCTAGAGACTGTCGGTCACAACCCTCAAACTTCAAACAACCAAGAGGACGAGGTTATGGAGGACAGTAAGAAGGGGGTGGGCCCAGATACCCAGGTCAAAGGCCAACCTGGCAAGGCGCCCAACAATTCCAACCACGACACTTCCAACCAGCACCCCAATATCCTGGAGGGTCAAATATCCAGCCACAGCAACTACCCAACCCTGAAATGATGCCAAGTATGTCATGGATGGGAATGCAACACCCCAACCAGGACCCCCAATGAAGCTGCCCAGAAACCCAATATAACCACACCACCAACATCTACTCATTTCCACCAGGGTTAGAACCGGTAGTGTTATGTTTAATTGGAGGAAGCTATTTGTGGTTGTTGTTTTTCAAATTGGGTTTTTCAAACAAAAAACAACACACCTAGTATGATGTTTATAAAGCCTTGTTGTTTCAATTTTGGGGGGTTTTCAGCAGGTCAAGGGTGATAGGTAGGATTAAATAATAACTATATATGAAGGAGAGGATAAAATACTTAAAAAAAAAAAAAAAGATTAGAAATTGAGAGCTGAACATGTATGTGTGAAGATAATGTATTAACCACACCTATATGTCAGAGGTTTTGTGCCCCACAGGTGAACTAAAGGGAGAAAGGTGACCCACTCTATCTAACCAGGAGACTGAAGCAGGCCTGGCGGGAAGGGCCCTACCAAGTACTGCCTTTGCCAGCAGAATAGCTGAGAGATCCATCTGGGTGCATGTCACTCACTGCAAAAAGGTAAACCCAGCTACACCTGACGAACAAACACAGAGTTAGGAGAAAGAACCGAAGGGGTTGGGACTAACCCGTGCGCCAACGGATTGGCTGAGTAAAGTCTAAACCACACTCAGTCCTTTACTCTGATTGGCCAACAGAAGAGGTGGGAACTCTCTGTCAGAGTATTTGAGAAAGAACCTGTAAACAATGGTTTAGTTCTCTGTCTGCCCTGCGTGGTATTTCAGTGAGCCCGTATACGAACCATCATACTTATCATACATACATTTTGCATATAATACATTTAGCTTGGATTGAATATCTCTTGATTATGTTTTCTCTTATTCCAATACCAGATTTGAATTACGCAATTTTTAACATAGACAATTATTGTATGTAATTATTGTAGGCAGCCAGCTGGCGTAATTACAGGCACTCTCAGGCGTGAAACAACTATACCGTTGCTAATAGTTGCCAGTAGCTATCCGCCAGCTAGTCCAGGTAGTGGGTTAGCCAGCTAGCTTCGTGCTTCACCGGGCTCAGCCGAATACAATACTAACCTACAATACTGTAATTACATACAACAACCCACGATAACTACTCAAGGATTTTACATCTGTAGACTTGCAAGGGGTACTGGCGCCGGAAGAACTACCCTCCCAGGTTCCCCTTGAGCCTGTGTAGGGATCAGATCAGTTTAATTTATTTATTTATTTAAACAGAAAAGTTATTTTATTGATTTTTGGTCCGTTTTTTGGTAGTTCCGTTTTTTGGGGGAATCCTGTTTCCATCCCGTATAGTAGGTGGCTGAATGCACATTAAATTGTGATTGCCAATATACCTTATAAGAAGAAGAAGACACAATTGAACTATCTTGGTTTAGTTGTGAATATCTTTGACTACAAGCATGCAAGCTCTATACATAAAATATTCTACGCAGTTGGCTAAGTGAAAGGGAAAGTCTTTAAGGCTCACTTCTTGCTATGCAGTTGGCTAAGTGAAAGAGAAAGTCTGACAGACTCACTTCTTGCTACGCAGTTGGCTAAGTTGAAGAGAAAGTCTGTCAGACTCAATTCTTGCTACAAAATCATGGACAAACTGTCTATCTTTTTGTTTGTTCTTTCGTTTTACACCATTGTCAACGCAGGTAAGGGTTTAACTTTCTCTCTAACTCATTTAATGATTTATTATGTTATAAAATGTAAAATGTCCATAACTGTGTACAGGGTTGGGGAGTAGCCTACGGGCTATACTGATATCACTTATTATTGATATCTAGGCTACATGGCGCATTGATGATGTGAATCACACTGCTGCTCTCTAATTTATTTGCGCCTTACGGATTGTGAAGGGAAAGGGCATCTCTAGTCAGTTGCACAACTGAATGCATTTAACTGAAATGTGTCTTCTGCATTCCGATTTGTGAACAGCCATCCACAACAACCGCACCTCTCTGATTCAGATCTATATGTATATTTGAACCCAAATGGTTTAATTTAATTAGTTTAAGCTGCCTATCAATCATTGTTTTTGCGACCAGGAGTGTATTCATTACGGAAACCGTTTACCGTTTAAGAACCAAACGGAAGCTAACAGAGAAAAACGAGAGTTTCTATTGAACAAATTCTTGTAGGACCCTCCCGCTTCGTTCCGTTTAAGACACTTTTTGCAACAGAATCGACGTAATGAATACGCCCCAGTGGACAGCCAGTGAAAATGCGCTCTTGCAACAGCTGCAATGAGGTCATTCAGTCCTCCATGGCAACAAAATCAAAAATAACAGATTAGGCTAATTAGTGGGTTATGCTCAGGTAAAACAATTTGGCTCATCTATATTTCCATTTTTATGTTATAAAATGTCAAATGTCCATAATTGTGTATAATATCACTCCTCTCCCAGGTAAACAATAGGCCTATAGCAAATGCAGCATATGGCATACATTCTTCACATGTAAATAGCACTTTTCGGTAGTGCTCAAAGCATGCCATTCCATGAGCGCAGCATTTATTTTTCAACTCGAATCAATGAGCCCAATAAGTCCTCCCATGACAACAGAGGAGGGCTGGCTAATAAGTCCTTAGTTTTGGGGTTATGCTCAGGTAAAACAATTTGGCTAATCTATATTTCCAAGTCCTATTCTTGAAGATCAATGGGTATAACATTTATTGGAATGACTGGAATTCTGATAGAGTTTGGTTTTTAATGTAATTATATAATTTAATCTTATTATTATATGTAGTAGAAAGCGATGGGTTAGAAGAAGTCTAAATAACCAAGCCATAAAGTAAAATGTAACATCCATGTATGGCCAGCTATGGAAACTTTAACATTGATTTATCCTGCAATAGATGTCCTTCAATTGGTAACATACATTCTTGTCTTCTTCTTAAGGGGAAAGTAATCTAAAAGTAACGGAATGTAATCAGATTACGTTACTGAGTTTGGGGTGATCCAAATATTATGTTACTGATGACAATTTTGGACAGGTAACTAGTAACTGTAACGGATTACATTTAGAAAGTAACCTACCCAACCCTGGTCACTCCTAGGAAGATTTCAACCCACTTAATCCCCAGATTTCTCCCAATTTTCAACATCATTGTAAAGCCCTAGTTATTTTGTTGCTTTGACAAAGTCATTTCTGAAGATTATTAATTATTTCATGGGATTAGTGATTCATTTACGTCTGTCCCTCATTTTAAGGTCAACCCTGTTACGTGAACTGAACACTCGTTTTAATATGGTGAATATATCCTTTTTAAATATGTTTTTCTAAAGAAATATTTTACATCTAATAGTAAAATCAAAGAGTAAAAGCAGGTGAGCTGGTTCGACTCTTTTTGGCCAATTGCTAGTGTTTTGTGGTGGAAAATTTAGCAGGTCAAGCATAACACATACCTTTACCAGTAATGAATAAAGCACGAGTGGTTATCTATGCTGATGATTCTACAATGTTTAGCGCTGCATCAGCATGTAACAGTGGAGGCTGGTGGGATGAGCTATAGGAGGATGGGCTCATTGTAATGGCCGGAATGGAATAAATGGAACAGAGTCAAACATGTGGTTTCTGTATGTTTGATACCGTTCCATTTATACCATTCCAGCAATTACAATGAGCCCGTCCTCCTATAGCTCATCCCACCAACCTCCTCTGGTATGTAATAAGCTAACAGATTTACTGAGCAGAGAACTAAGAATGGTGTCTGAGTGGGTTAATATGAACAAACTGGTGTTGAATATTTCAACAACAAAAAAGCTATGTATTTGGTCCAAGATACAATATATAATTGCTGGAGACCCTCAATTAATTGTTGATGAACTGTAGAACAAGTTAAAAAGACCAAACTACTTAGCGTCTCGTTGGATGCGTCTCCTTCCTGGTCTGAACATATAGACAATACTGTAATTAAAATGGGTAAGGGCATTGCTGTAACAAGAAAATGTTCTGAGTAGGTAACATCCATCACTCTGAATAAGGTGATTCAAATCAAATCACATTTTATTTGTCACATGCGTCGAATACAACAGGTGAAATGCTTACTTACAAGCCCTTAACTAACAATGCAGTTTTTAGAAAAAAAAGAGTTACGAAAATATTTACTAAATAAACGAATGTAAAAAATAAAATAAAAAGGAACACAATAAAATAACAATAACGAGGCTATATACAGGGGGTACCGGTACTGAGTCAATGTGCGGGAGTACAGGTTAGTTGAGGTAATTGAGGTAATATGTACATGTAGGCAGTGGTGTAAAGTACTTAAGTAAAAATACTTTAAAGTACTACTTAAGTAGTTTTTTGGGGTATCTGTACTTTACTTTTGATAGAAGAATTTGGTAATGACTAATTATTAATGACTAATTATTACACCCCGAAACTGTGTGAAATGTGTTAGAATCATAAGACTATAATCTGATAATGTGTGTAGCTTAGTTAGAAGTACAATGAGGCAGTTGTCTTATTTTTGTAGTTAGGCAAGCAGAGATGTCTCCACACAGGGAAGGGGAGTGAAAAGGCTTGCAGGATATTGTGAGAACAGCGATATGGGAATAGAGAAAAAATGCAGGCTGCCCGAGCAAGGAGTAGACTATGATAAGAACATGTGTGTATGTGTGTGGCCTGATGGTCAGGAGAGCAGAGAATAACAACATGAGCTAAACCCAGGTGTGAGCTTACAAGATGTGTACAGTGGAAAAATACAGCCCGCCTAATGCGGGGTGGGATTTTTCCTCTGACGTGTGTGTATAAAAAGATTGTACATCCATTTTGTTGCAGAGCACTCTCATGAATAAAGGCTGACCATTGCAGAAAGGGGTCTTTTTTTGTTTTTTTGTTTTTTCCTTTATTTTTTATTAATCTTTTTTTGTTTTTGTTTTTTTCGCCCAGGCCTCTACTTCCGGTCTATACTTACTATCTACACCTTATGGACAGAGTTAATTTTACAATAATTCTATATCTATATATATATATATACATACATATACACACATATATATATATATATATATATATATATATATATATATATATATATATATATATATATATATATATATACACACATATTTATTTATTTTTTTGCTCCTGAACTTCTTCTACTCTCAACCTCTCCGATCATTTTCATGATGTCCATCCGGTTTGCTTCTAAATGCCATATCTTTCTAACTGTGCTCTTTCCCAAAAGCTCCCAACATACAACCTATATACTTATTATGGACACAGTATGCTTACATTATTAGCTATCTTTGTTATTATTTGTTGTTATTTGTTATTAGTCCCATCCTTCAACTCTATTCAATACCTCCCATCTATCTGTTAACACCATCAATATAGGACTTCTATTTGCCATATATATTTCAACCATACTGTGATGTTTTACAAAAGTTCTGAACCTTTCTATTCTCATTGCTTCTACAGATTGTGAATTAAAAATAAACATTTTTGCTAAAAGTATTATTATATTATTGATTGATTGACTATGACTTTTCAGATCACCCAGTAATGCTATCTGCAAGGTTAGTTCCAGGTAAATATTGCAATCCTTTAGCCATTCCTGGACCTGTGTCCAAAAACAAGCTACAAATGGACAGAACCAAAACAAATGATCTAATGATTCTATCTCTTCACAGCAAAATCTGCAGAGCTGGGAAGATTGTATCCCCCATATAAATAACATTCTATTGGTAGCAAGAATTTTATATAATAATTTAAATTGAAAGATTCTAATTTTGAATCCGGTGTCGTTTTGCGTGTCAGTTCATAAACACTATGCCATGGGATCGGTACGTCAAAGATCTCTTCCCAACTATTTTGCAATCTATATGGGACTGCTGTCAATCCTTTGGTCCTTAAGTGAAACTGATATACTTTTTTATTTATCACAGTTTTCCTTAACCAATTATGTTCTTTAATGCAAGGCCGACAGACAAGTTCCTTACTTTCTCCCCCTTCAACTTTCCTCTTCCACTTTTGCGGTAAGGCTGCAATTATTTGGTTGTAATTTTGGGTAGAGCAGACATTTCCATATGTTTTTATTAGCTGCATGTGCGACATAACTCCACCAGTCCTACCGATGATATCATTTACGAAGATTATACCTTTTTTAAACATTCTGTCAATAAATATAGGTTTTTTGTCAATTAGTATATTTGAATTTAACCACAATATTTGTTGCATTATTTGTTCTGTCGTTTCTGGAGGATTAAATTGAAATTGCAACCAACTTTCTATGGCTTGTTTTAGAAATAGTGACATTTGGGAGATTATTTCCTTTTCAAATAACTGAAAGTGAGAGGTTGTAATCTGAATAAAGGGAAAAAGGCCTTTCTTGAACAGTGGGTGAGACAATCTTACTAATTTGCTTGAGAACCAGTTCGGATTTAAGTATAACTTTTGGATGACTGAAGATTTTAGTGATAGGTCTAATGCTTTAATATTTAATAATTTCTGTCCTCCGAATTCATATTCATTATATAAATATGCTCTTTTAATTTTGTCTGGCTTGCCATTCCAAATAAAATTGAATATTTTTTTCTCATATAATTTAAAAAACTGTTTGCTAGGCGTAGGCAAGACCATAAGCAAATAGGTAAACTGGGATAATACTAAAGAGTTAATCAGGGTGATTTTTCCACAAATTGACAGGTATTTTCCTTTCCATGGTAGTAAGATCTTATCTATTTTTGCTAACTTTCTATTAAAATGTATTGAAGTGAGATCATTTATTTCCTTTGGGATATGTATTCCGAGTATATCCACATCACCATCAGACCATTTTATTGGTAAACTACATGGTAATGTAAAAATTGTATTTTTAGTGATCCAATACGTAATATAGTACATTTGTCATAATTTGGTTTTAATCCAGAGAGGTTAGAAAATGTATCTAGATCCTCTATGAGGCTGTGGAGGGATTCTAGTTGTGGATCTAAAAGAAAACATGAATCATCTGCGTACAATGACACCTTTGTTTTTAAGCCCTGTATTTCTAATCCTCTGATATTATTATTGGATCTGATTTTAATAGCTAACATCTCGATGGCCACAATAAATAGATATGCCGATAGTGGACAACCTTGTTTCACTCCTCTTGACAGTTTGAAACTTTCTGAGAAATAGCCATTATTTACTATTTTACACCTAGGGTTACTATACATGATTTTGACCCATTTTATAAGAGATTCTCCAAAATTGAAATGCTCCAGGCATTTATATATGAATTCAGTCGAACTTTATCAAATGCCTTTTTCGAAGTCTGCTATGAATAGCAGGCCTGGTTTCCCATATTTTCCATAGTGTTATATTGTTTCCAATACTTGCCTTATATTGTCTCCAATGTATCTTCCATGTAAAAAACCTGTCTGATTAGAATGAATAATATCCGACAATACCTTTTTTAATTCTATGCGCTATACATTTTGCTAGGATTTTTGCATCACAACACTGAAGTGTAAGGGGCCTCCAATTTGGTAAATGGACTGGATCTTTATATTTTCCACTTGTATCCTGTTTCAGTAATAATGAGATCAGACCTTCTTCTTGAGTGTCAGATAATCTACCATTTACATAGGAGTGGTTAAAACATGCTAATAACGGTCCTCTTAGTATTTCAAAAAGGTTTGGTATACCTCGATTGGTATGCCATCCAACCCTGGAGTTTTCCCGGACTTAAAGTCTTTAATTGCATCCAGAAGTTCCTCCTCTGTAATTTCACCTTCACATGAGTCTTTCTGTGTGGCTGTTAATTTGACATTATCAATAGGAAAAAAATCTCTACAATTAGCTTCAGTTAGAGGAGATGGAGGCGACTGAAAAGAAAACATTTGCTTAAAATACTTTGTTTCTTCCTTCAAAATATCATTAGGTGAATTATGGGTGACTCCGTCAATTGTAACCAGTTTCATTAAGTTCTTTTTGGTAGCATTCCTATGTTGAAGATTAAAAGAATTTTGTGCATTTTTCCCCATATTCCATCCAGTTTGCTTTATTTTTATAATATATTACACTTGATCTTTCTTGAATAAGTTTTTCCATTTCTTTTTGTTTTTCCTCTAATTTATTCTGAGCCTCTATGTTACAGTTTTTATTGCCATCTATCTGTTCTGTTAGACTTTATATTTCCTTTCTTAGTATAAACTCTTTTGACCTAAATTGCTTTTGTTTTCGAGATGAGTACTGAATTGCATGGCCTCTAAAGGCACATTTAAAGGTGTCCCATACAATAAGGGGATTCGCTGTACCTAAGTTATGTTGGAAAAAGTCAGTTATAAATTCCTTTGTTCTAATTATAAATAAATTATCATCTAATAGGCTTTGATTAAATTTCCAATATCCTCGCCCACGTGGAAATTCAGTCAGAGTAATGTATATGCCTATTATATGATGGTCCGACCGCATTCTGTCCCCTATCAACACTTTTTTTTACTTTTGGTGCCAACGAGAATGAGATAAGAAAGAAGTCAAGACGACTAGCTTGATTCAGTCTCCGCCATGTATATCTCACTAGATCAGCATATTTAAGCCTCCATATATCTACTAGTTCTAATGTATCCATGACATTCACAATTTCCTTAAGAGCATGTGGGTGATTGTTTGTGGTGTGATTTCCTTTTCGGTCCATTGAGCTATTTAAAACAGTATTATAATCCCCCACCATAATAATATTGTCTTGAGTTGCTTGCAGGCTTGATAATTTATTATATATATTGTCAAAGAATTGTGGATCATCATTATTTGGTCCGTAAAGGTTAATGAGCCATATCTGTTTATTGTCCAATACCATATTTAAAATAATCCATCTACCTTGCGTATCTATTTGGACAATTTGCACATTCGGATCGAAATTACTATTAATTAATATCATCACCCCTTTTGAATTTCTTTGCCCATGGGAGAAGTATATTTCCCCCCCCCCATTATTTTTTCCACGCTACTTCATCTCGAATTGTTGAATGAGTTTCCTGTATACAATAGATATTATATTCCTTCTCTTTGAGTAAATATTGTTCTTCTTTTGTTATTATCAGCTAAGCCATTACAATTATAACTGGCTATACTTATTTCACCATACACCATAATGAGATACAAGTTTCAAGTCTATTTATCATTATATATGTTTGTAAATTTACCAATAAAAAATAGCGTAATGATTGAGTGTCCATATAGCTGTACCGTGATATTTGCATTGCTACAGAGTAACCCTTCAATTGTTCTCCACTAATTCCCCGCTAAAGCCCCTCCCCATCCCAAGTTGAGCCGTCATCCCAGTGATCAGCATCCCCCCCACGTCCCTCCGTATCCCTAAGGCCCTGAGAGGCCAGGACCCATCCATCGAAAACAGCACACAGTGCCACCCACAAAACAGAAGCAGGTTAACCGCCAAAAGCATTTCCAATGCTTTCACCTCTATATATATATATCTATATAACTATTATTTATTTTTTTATTATGCATATCCTATTTTCCATCATTATCAATTAATATGCGTAATAATGTCGGCAGTTCACGCATAGGATTCTAACATATAACCAGGATTGCCATTGTATTACATTTAATTCATTGACAAGCAATTACTATCCTAGCAAATAATTCCCGCGGTCCATCCCATACCCCCCCAACATCCCCACCCCCCCCACAACAGATGCCAGACCAGCACACACGCACATACTCACATACTCCAACACACTCAACCCCCCTCCTCCACAATCCACCATAAAATCCAATACTCAACGGCTGTTATATCCCAGAGCCCAACTCGAGAAATAACTTGATCTACGAGTGCACATACAGTTAAAGCTGATTGAGAAAGCATGCAAATTGAGCAGAAATTGACAACAATGTGAGATTTGATTAATCTACTTAATCTATGTCAAGTCCTAGGTGATGGAGATCAGATCCACCCTCCTCACCTGAGACACAAACACTCTGATCCCCTGTTGTAACCATTTTCCCAAGCATCTCCATGCGGTCAGACCTTTGATTATTTTGTGCCACCTGGGCCACAATGATAAACCCCCTCTCTGATTGTCCGAGTGTGACCCCCCTCCCCATGGGTTACTGCAGCCAGTGTTGCCAGCACTGCCACTACCTGGGTGGGCGTACCCCACCGGAATCCCCACCGGCTAGGTAAAAGGTCGTCAAGGTTCTCATTAGCAGCTTTGAGAATTTCCTTGTATATTATGCTCTCCCATCAGGGGGCTCTGGCTTTGTATGACCAACCCTGCCAGGCAGGCTCAGAATCTTGAGGGGGCGGTGCTGCTCAAGTAGGTCTCTGACCGCATTTATTTCTCTATTTAGGCTGCATATTCACAGCAGGTCCATAAAATAGATGGGAACTTCTCTTTGGTGTATGGGTCGCTCAGGTGGGTGTCCAGGTTATAGGGTTAGGGAACTTTCCATCATGATAGGACAATGAATAATTAGATTAGATGTTTACTATATTTAAAAATGTATATCCCTCATCTACACAAAATTGAAAGCTCTCTCTCTCACTACCCCTGTTCATAGACCCCGGTCGGCTCTGGGATATGCAACCATTTCCCCTCTCACTCACTTAACGCCGTACCTTTTCAAACACAAAAATGCACACCACATGGTTGACTGCGGAAGAAATGGGCCGAGCGTGCAAACGCACCCGCATCCACATCTGCTGCAAGGGGGAAAGGACGCCAGAGAGAACACAGGACCAACCACAACAACCATCCGCCAAAACAACAAAAAAAAATCCATGTTCTAATTATTTGTATATAAAGATGTATTATTCTGCTTGTTATATCGTTTTATCCATTTATAAAATACTATACTTACTATAAATATTATTTAATATTACAATCCCTATCATTGCTAGTATCAGGTGCTCCAATATTTGACTCCTCCATTACAACTTTTAGAATAGCCATGGAGTAGTCTTTGTGTCTCTGAACATTTGGTTGTCAATATATAATTTATCCACCACTAGTGCAACACGTTTCCCTTTTAATCTGTTTTCCTTGAAGATTGGATACAGAACTTTGCGCCTTTCTACAATCTCCTTCGGGAACTGATCATTCATGCCTATTTTCGTGCCAGCAAGTCTTTTTCCCAGGCTTTTCACCATAGCTTTGTCCTTAAAAAGCAAATTTGGCAACGATTGGGCGCTCATATTTCTGTCCTCTTTTTCCGAAACGATGTACACGTTCGAGTTGGATTTTATCGACAGCCTCGAGTGGGATTTGCAGCGCTGTATGCAGGAAGTCCTTCATAATATTCTCTGTTATTTCTCCCTCCTTTTCCTGAATACCCGTAAGTACTAGATTTTCCCTCATCGATCTAGTTTGGATGTCTAGTAAGGCTTCTCTCAGAAGATTGTTCTCCTTTTTAATTCCCTAACGTCCGTTTCCATTTTAGAGACTGTCACTTTTATTTCTTTGGTTTCTTTCTCCATTACCAAAGCTTTTTCAGTCACTCATTTGAAGACTCGCTTTCAACTCTTTTACGTCTTTACTGACCAGTTCTAATATGCCCAATTTGTCATTTATCGACTTCAACAGGTCGCTTTCCACACTTACCATACCTAGTGGTGAAAAGCATATATCATCTGTATCTGTCGATGAGTCGCGTTTTCTTTTGGGGATCGGCTCTCCACGCTTGTCTTCAGTCATGTTTGGGTGTTGCTTGTTGTAGTAATATTTGTCGATATATTTCTCTAGCCTTATGATCTTATTTCTGTTATTATCCAGATTGAATTATATTAACTGCGAATATATGAAATGCTAATATTTAGTCTAACTTACTGATTTTGAATATTATGTTTTTATCTTGAGGTGTTTTGTACCGATTTCTATTCAATACGCCATCTTGTTTACGCGCCTACTCTGGTCTTGGCCTACTCTCTGAAAAGGGGTCTTTTTTAAATGTATTTAAACTAGAGATTTACAACCTCTGGGAATTATTCAAAGATTTAAGAAGTAGTTGACTTCAACCATTGAGATAACAAAATTCTCGTTACAGCTTTACTATTTATGTTTTTGACAACTTTTACTTTTACTTCACTACATTCCTAAAGAAAATAATTTACTTTTTACTCCATACTCCCCTGACACGTAAAAGTACTCGTTACATTTTGCATGGCTAGCAGGACAGGAAAATGGTCCAATTCACGCACTAATCAAGAGAACATCCATGGTCATCCTTATTGCCTCTGATCTGGCTATCCGTAAATAAATAAAACAAGAAAAGGGTGCCGTCTGGTTTGTTTAATATAGGGAATTTGAAATGATTTATACTTTTACTTTCAAAACTTAAGTATATTTTAGCAATTATATTTACTTTTGATACTTAAGTATATTTAAAACCAAATACATTTAGACTTTTACTGAAGGAGTATTTTACTGGGTGACTTTCACTTTTGAGTCATTTTCTATTAAGGTATCTTTACTTTTACTCAAGTATGACAATTGGGTACTTTTTCCACCAGCTTGGCCCCAGTGATGTACTGGGCCGTACGCATTACCCTCTGTAGCGCCTTGCTTGTGGTTGGATGCCGAGCAGTTGCCATACCAGGCGGTGATGCAACCAGTCAGGATGCTCTCGATGGTGCAGCTGTATAATTTTTTGATGATCTGAGGACCCATGCCAAATCTTTTCAGTCCCTTGAGGGGGAACAGGCATTGTCATGCCCTCTTCACGACTGTCTTGGTGTGTTTGGACCATGATAGTTTGTTGGTGATGTGGACACCAAGGAACTTGAAGCTCTCGACCTACTCCACTACAGCCCTGTTGATGTGAATGGGGGAGTGCTTTGCCCTCCTTTTCCTGTAGTCCATGATCAATCTCTGGTTCTATCACACCTAGAGAACTGTCCTGTCATGTGGTCATCTGCAGCAACAAAAATCCCTAAACAAGCTCCAACTCACTCAAAACACGCCTACCAGATTATCTCTTTAATGCTTTGTTCAAATTAATGTCAACAAAATGCACCAGACTATCTCATGGCTCCCCTTTGAACACAAATTACTATCCAGTCTTTAGATTTTCTTTAGGAATGTTATAATTAAGCAATAAGGCCCGAGGGGGTATGGTATATTGGCCATATACCACAAACCCCCAAGGTGCCTTATTGTTATTATAAACTGGTTACCAACGTAATTAGAGCAGTAAAAATAAATGTTTTGTCATACACGTGGCATATGGTCTGATATACCACGGCTGTCAGCCAATCAGCATTCAGGACTCGAATCACCTAGTTTATAATTTTCAAGAAACCACAGTATTTCTCAGACCAATTAGTGTATACCTGTGTAACAGATGCTCCATGAAGACCAGAAGTTGTTGTTTGTTGCATTCAGTGCCACAGTTATAAACTTTACAGCGCAAGTCTCAAAGAAGTAGAAGAAACTGGACATTATTGTGGCTGTGGCAGAAACGTTTTTTTGGGACTCAAGGATTTTACATCTGCAGACTTCCAAGGGGTACTGGCGCCGGAAGACCCACCCTCCCGTGTTCCCCTTGAGCCTGTGTAGGGATCAGATCTGTTTTATTAATTTATTTATTTGAACAGAAAAGTTGTTTCATTTAGTTTATTTGATTTATTTTTGGTTCGTTTTTTGGTAGTTCAGTGTTTTTGGGGAATCCTGTTTCCATCCCGTATAGTAGGTGGCTGAATGCACATTCAATTGTAATCGCCAATATACCATATAAGAAGAAGAAGACACAATTGAACTATCTTGGTTTAGTTATAAATATATTTGACTGCAAGCATGCAAGCTCTATACAAAAAATGTGCTACGCAGTTGGCTAAGTGAGAGAGAAAGTCTGACAGATTCACTTCCTGCTGTGCAGTTTAAGTTGAAGGGAAAGTCTGTCAGACTCACTTCTTGCTACACGAGGCTACACTTTCTAAATCATGGGCAAACTGTCTGTCTTTTTGTTTGTTCTTTCCTTTTACACCATTGTTAACGCAGGTAAGGGTTTAACTTTCTCTCTAACTCATTTAATGATTTATTATGTTATAAAATGTAAAATGTCCATAACTGTGTATAGGGTTGGGGAGTAGCCTACGGGCTATACTGATATCACTTATTATTGATATCTAGGCTACATGGCACATTGATGATGTGAATCACACTGCTGCTCTCTAATTTATTTGCGCCTTACGGATTGTGAAGGGAAAGGGCATCTCTAGTCAGTTGCACAACTGAATGCATTTAACTGAAATGTGTCTTCTGCATTCCGATTTGTGAACAGCCATCCACAACAACAGCACCTCTCTGATTCAGATCTATATGTATATTTGAACCCAAAAGGTTTAATTTAATTAGTTTAAGCTGCCTATCAATCATTGTTTTGCGACCAGGAGTGTATTCATTACGGAAACCGTTTACCGTTTAAGAACCAAACGGAAACTAACAGAGAAAAACGAGAGTTTCTATTGAACAAATTCTTGTAGGACCCTCCCGCTTTGTTCCGTTTAAGACACTTTTTGCAACAGAATCGACGTAATGAATACGCCCCAGTGGACAGCCAGTGAAAATGCGCTCTTGCAACAGCTGCAATGAGGTCATTCAGTCCTCCATGGCAACAAAATCAAAAATAACAGATTAGGCTAATTAGTGGGTTATGCTCAGGTAAAACAATTTGGCTCATCTATATTTCCATTTTATGTTATAAAATGTCAAATGTCCATAATTGTGTATAATATCACTCCTCTCCCAGGTTCAGGATCACATTCTCTGTGGGCACATGCAACATATATAAGTGGAGAGACGCCTTTCCCTGAGTTTATGGTTGTGGTGATGTTGGATGATGTTCAAGTGGGTTACTATGACGCCATCAATAAACAGACTGTATTCAAAGACAAAACCGAGGATGATGAAGCTCAGGACGCAGCTTATGTATTTGGAGATATATACCAGGGGATGAAAGACAGATCACTTGAACTAAATCACCACTTTAATCTCACGGAAGGTTTTCAAGTTCAGCAAAGATGGACTGGCTGTGAGATGTTTGACAATGGTGAACCGGCCTTGGCCATGTTGAAGAACATTTTCAATGGCATTTATGAAGATTATGCGGTATATTACAACATCACACATTATAAATATAATGCTGGTAAAATACTACCAGGATGGGATGGGATTACACAAGCATACAAAAGAACACTTTGTGAGAATGTTTACTTTCCCATTTGCATCAAATCACTTAAGAGATTCCTGAAAAGAGACAAACACTTTGTGATGCGTAAAGTGCCTCCCAGACTCAGGTTGATAAAGAAAGAGGTTTCTGGAGGGCTCCAGGTGAGCTGCCTGGCATTTGGTTTCTACCCCCGCCACATCAACCTGACCCTGCTGAGAGACGGCCAGCCAGTGGCAGAACAGGAGCTGACAGGGGGGGAGGTGCTGCCTAGTGGAGATGGGACCTACCAGCTGAGGAAGAGTCTAGAGGTCAGTACTGAGGAGCTAAAGAAGAGACACAACTACACCTGTACTGCCTCTCACCTCAGTCTGGACGACAAGCTGGATGTCCGTTTGAAGTCTGGGTTAAAGAGAGTACACCTATCCACACTCTTAAATCTACTGGTGATGCTGCTGATTGGTATTCTATTGGGCATTTTGGGCATTTTCATTTGTGTCAAAAGGAGGTGGAGATGCACTGCCTCCATGTCTAAACTTGCCAACTTTGAAGCAAACGTGCCAGAGGAAATTAACATGTCTTCAGATTCTGAGACCTAATATGTTTTTGGGACACTGATGCAGCTTTGTCAATTCAGCTCAATTCACAATGAAAATATAACTGCCAGAGTACCTATGAGGGCAGACACAAAATGTGCAAAAGATTATGTTATTGTTGGTCAATCTTCCCTTCCCCTCAACAAAGGACTGTAAAGGATCAGTTTGGGGAGACTGTTGACAATAACATATATCTGCGCATTATTAGTACATATCTGAATTCATATATTTTATAGACTGGTTTGGCAACCTGAGCATTAAAAAAGGTAATCTGGTAGTTATTTCTGTAATGTAATTTCTAATCATGACTATTCATTCATTGTACCAATGCACTCTATATATGTGCTGTATTAGCTGATAGCCAGTATCTTAACCAGTAGGAGAATCATGTGATCATGTGTATGAGGTCTGTTTATTATTGAAATAACTTTACGGTGTATCTGTTTTGTATTGTATGTAATGTATGTTTATCCTACCTGCACAATAATACCCTTTATTACGGACAATAAAATGTAGCCTATTCGATCAATGCATTGATTCATTTTAATTAGGACATTCATCAAAGCAATGTCAAGTATACCTTAATTTCTCTCAGGAACTTGTTTATCACTGTGGAAGGGAGAGAAATCTGACACTCTATTTCACTCCAGTTTAAGACTGGCATGAGTATTAAACTAATGTGAATGTTGTATGCATTATAAACAATTAAACAGTTTTATCATAGAATGCCTTTAGTAGAGAATGAATCTGTTCGATTGTAGTCAGTGCCATGAAAGTCCTTTTCTATTTTACAGTAGCACACCGCTTGTTCTAAATATAATTTGTTTAGTGTTACTTTTCCCCAGTCAAATATTCAGGCCTACATTTCCACTTCAAGGCTGGACCACAACATAAAACATAGCTTTTGAATATAAGATCTAGTTGAATTAACTGTTATTTTGTATTGAACACTGAACGGTATATCAAAAGGCTGCAAAGCCAATGTCTCCATTCCACATTTAGAAATAAGTATCCTTTCATGTTACCTGCTTCCTAATGAAACCAGCTAGGTTCAAACCTAGGTCTCCTGCGCACCACAATACTGTGTTAGCCCTCTGAGCTAAATCCTAGAACCACTGGTGACATTCCTAAACCTGCTGTCTTTCTGCTATTTTACATATAAAACAAACATCAATATCTTATCTACATTTCATTACTGACATAAAGGGCGTGTACAAAGGCGGTGCTCCAAATGGCACCCTATTCCCTCCATAGTGCACTATGGGCCCTGGTTAAAAGTAGTGCACTATGTAGGGAATAGGGTGCCATTTGGGACGTAGCCATATTTACTGGCCTTAGTCAATTAAGTTCCCCAGGTCTGAACGCTCCAGTGTTTTACCTAAAGGAAGAAAAAGGCTGAATTGTATTTGTCTTGGAGACTAATGCCTCATAAAGAGTAAATATAATTTGTCAATCTGAAATGAGTCAGAGTTAGTGCTGCCTTTCATTTTCCAAATAAAGTATTGTTCATTGTGAACCTTGCCTGGTTGTCGTTCATCCTTCCTGAAATTGCACTGGGGCACAAAATAACCAACAATGTCCATATCTGACACACACACAGCCACACAGTCACACACACAAGCAGGGACGGACAGACTTGGAGGTTGGGGGCCCCCAGAATGCATGTGATAGCAAAAGTGTAGAATTGTAGGAAATTAGCTTTAAAACTGCAACATTTGCTTTTAGTCTCACGACAAAATGTATAGAATAGCATTATAAAATTGCTAACTTTTCTTTCTGCACCATGGCAAAATATGTTGAAATGTAGGAAGTTAGCTGATTCCCCCCCCTTTCGCCAATTATTTGGATCTCAAGCCTGATACAATTCGGCTCCACATGTGACCTCAGTCTGGAAGCACAAATCACCTTTTTTTTTGCTCTGAAGTGTTTGCACATGACCTGCCATTACCATGACAACCACCCCCAAAATGTTAAGGAACAGTGACAGGAAATGAGCATTGCATCTGAGTGCTACTTCAGAGGCTACATCATGAATGCGCAAATCTGATATGGGTCACATGTAAAACTGAGTGTTGACAGTCAGAAATAAAGATTGGATATGGGGGAAATAACATAATTGGGTTCTTCAGGTGGTTGTGTAAACATAGCCATGGCGAATGCAATAAATCCGATTTTTTAAAATATAAATAACGGCTTGCTAAAGTGCTAAAATTCAGCATTTTGACATATCCCTCCGTCAACCATGTCTCACTTCTAGGAAGATTTCAACCCACTTAGTCCCAAAATGTCTCCTAATTTTTACCATCGTTGAAAGACTTAGTTATTTTGTTGCTTTGACAGGTAAAATAGAAACTAGAGAACATCTAATGTGATGGACCATATGACTGGACAGATACTATAGAACATCTAATGTGATGGACCATATGACTGGACAGATACTAGAGAAAATCTAATGTGATGGACCATATGACTGGACAGATGCTAGAGAACATCTAATGTGATGGACCATATGACTGGACAGATACTATAGAACATCTAATGTGATGGACCATATGACTGGACAGATGCTATAGAACATCTAATGTGATGGACCATATGACTGGACAGATACTAGAGAACATCTAATGTGATGGACCATATGACTGGACAGATACTATACTGTAGATCTGTGCAAAAACATTATCAGGCAGTGTGGTTTAATTTCACACTTCTTCAGCAATGTGCAAAATAAAAAGGCCACTATTTATGCATCGCTTAGTTGATTAAACTCTAGTTAAATAATCACCTTTTTATAACGCACATTGTTCAAGAAAAGTGTCAAATTAAATTATACTGCCAGATTATAATGCATTTTACAGTACTTTTGTACAGATTAGAAATACATAAAGATGTCACCCAGTAAGTCAATAGGATGAAACCAAAACACAGACACAGGAGGGTTTAAAAAGTAATTGTTTTTTAAATTTCAGGTCCCAAACCACATAGTTTCAACATTATGGAATATAACACCGCATCTTGCAACAATAATTTGGAATGATAAACAAGGCTTCTGCTGCAGTCAGAGAAGAGTTTCCCTGGCATTGAATGATTTATATTATCTTGTCTTGGCTCTGCTTAGGGTTGAAAAATCCTGGTAACGTTCCCAAAGTTCCCAGGTTTTCCAGTAATCCAGGTTGGAGTTTTCCGGAATCAGGAGGGAATACCTAGGAAAACCTGGGAATTCTGTGATAGTTATTGGAATTTTGCAACCCTAATTCTGCTAAACTGTGTTTTTTACCACTCCACATCCTGAATAAAAAAATACAAGAATAAGGTATTCCTCAGTTAGTCTTTCAGAATTCTATTATAAAAGTCTAGGGTTGAACAGTTATAGGAACTAAACTTAAGCAACAACTATGTCTGTTTGTTTGTACTATTAAATAGACAAATAACTTTTATATGAGCAGCTACTGTTTTAAAACTTTGTATGGCAAAATAATTAATACATAGTTTAATATCACCCTGCCATTTTTAAAACAAAAGGTGGCTACTGTAATATCCATCCAAAAGCACAAACAACCGAAACTAAATGGGTCAAAGTCTCCGTTCCAAAGCATGTTCCAACTGAGTCAGAGTGGATACATTACCTAATGGTGGTTCATATTTGGCCAGCTGTATTGCTGGGAAACTGATATTTTCCACAAGTCGATGGCCCCAAAACTTTCCCTTCCTTTTCTTGTTTCATTGATTTAAAGGCAACAGTCAGTCATTTTCTTGGCAAAGTGGTCCACATCTTACTTAGCCTCTTATACAAGTTTGTTTGGATTGGAAATTGTGTTCAGAAGGTGTCATTAAAAATTCACATTCCTGCACACACACTCCAAGAGGAGACGGGAAGGATGGAGGAGTGTTTGTGTGTATGTGTGTATGAAGACGGCTGGACAGGCACAGACACACACACACACACACAAACACACACACACACACACGCGCGCGCACACACAGGAATTCACTGAAAGTTTGTATCATTTCATTTACACAACATGCCTACCACTTTGAAGATGCAAAATATTTTTTTTTGTGAAACAAACAAGAAATAAGACAAAAAAACAGAACTTGAGCGTGCATAACTATTCATCCCCCCCAAAGTCGATACTTTGTAGAGCCACCTTTTGCAGCAATTACAGCTGCAAGTCTCTTGGGGTATGTCTCTATAAGCTTGGCACATCTAGCCACTGGGATTTTTGCCCATTCTTCAAGGTAAAACTGATCCAGCTCCTTCAAGTTGGATGGGTTCCGCTGGTGTACAGCAATCTTTAAGTCATACCACAGATTCTCATTTGGATTGAGGTCTGGGCTTTGACTAGGCCATTCCAAGACATTTAAATGTTTCCCCTTAAACCACTCGAGTATTGCTTTAGCAGTATGCTTAGGGTCATTGTCCTGCTGGAAGGTGAACCTCCGTCCCAGTCTCAAATCTCTGGAAGACTGAATCAGCTTTCCCTCAAGAATTTCCCTGTATTTAGCGCCATCCACCATTCCTTCAATTCTGACCAGTTTCCCAGTCCCTGCCGATGAAAAACATCCCTGATGCTGCCACCACCATGCTTCACTGTGGGGATGGTGTTCTCGGGGTGATGAGAGGTGTTGGGTTTGCGCCAGACATAACATTTCCCTTGATGGCCAAAATGCTCAATTTTAGTCTCATCTAACCAGAGTACCTTCTTCCATATGTTTGGAGAGTCTCCCACATGACTTTTGGCGAACACCAAACGTGTTTGCTTATTTTTTTCTTTAAGCAATGGGTTTTTTCTGGCCACTCTTCCGTAAAGCCCAGCTCTGTGGAGTGTACGGCTTAAAGTGATCCTATGGACAGATACTCCAATCTCTGCTGTGGAGCTTTGCAGCTCCTTCAGGGTTATCTTTGGTCTCTTTGTTCCTCCTTGCCTGGTCTGTGAGTTTTGGTGGGCGGCCCTCTCTTGGCAGGTTTGTTGTGGTGCCATATTCTTTCCATTTTTTAATAATGGATTCAATGGTGCTCCGTGGGATGTTCAAAGTTTCAGATATTTTTTTATAAGCCAACCCTGATCTGTACTTCTCCACAACTTCGTCCCTGACCTGTTTGGAGAGCTCCTTGGTCTTCATGGTTCCACTTGCTTGGTGGTGCCCTTTGCTTAGTGGTGTTTTTGAAACAAGTTATTTTTTTCATTTCACTTCACTAATTTGGACTATTTTGTTTATGTCCATTAAATGAAATCGAAATAAAAATCAATTTAAATTACAGGTTGTAATGCAACAAAATAGGAAAAACGCCAAAGGGGATGAATACTTTTGCAAGGCACTGTAGGTCTTCATGCTCTCTTGAGAACTCAAAATGGAGTCAGACAGCAGTGGTGAGCGCTCTGAGGTTGAGCCAGCCCAGGATCAAGTGGGCCTACCTGCGGCGACAGCTGTAGTGGAGACTTCCAACATTTGTCCTGAGAATTCTACCAGAGATGATTTTGGACCGGTAGGTGTGAGATTTTTGGAAAGAGTGGATTCCTGCTTTTTGGGCGACCCATATGTTGTGTCAAGCTAGGTAAAGGACACACTGGGAATGGTTGATTCAGTGAAAGTTTCGAGAAGTGGGATTGTTTAGATTCTTTGTGTATCCGCCTCCCAGAGGAAGTGGGCGCTTCGAGTCAGGCAGCTCGGGGTCAACCTGTGGCATGCGCTGCCCTTCGGAGCAGAGCGACCCTAAAAGGGGTGATCAGTGGGGTAGCGTTGAGTGTAGAAGTGGCTCAAATGAAAAGGAATGTTTCTAATGTTTGTGACACCCAACGTTTGGTGAAACATAGACCCGGTGTTAATGGTGAGACTAAGAATACCCTGTCTGTCTTGTTGAGCTTTGACACAGAGTTTTTACATGATAAGGTCAGGTTAGGTTATATTTACTATTCTGTGAGGGCCTATGTTCAAAATCCACTTCGATGTTTTAGGTGTCAAGGATTCGTACATGTGGCAGCAGTGTGTAGAAGGGAGATCCCTTGATGTGAGAAATGTGCAGGAGGGCATAGTCAGAGGGAGTGTACAGTTGGGATAGAGAAAGCACTGTGTCAACTGTGGGGGTGCCATTCAGCTGGGGATCCGAAGTGCCCTGCGTGAGAGAGACAGGTTGAGATTGCCAGAGTTCAAGTGGGGCAGAACGTGTCCTATGTTGAGGCAGTGAAGAGAGTAGAGGATAGACCAAGGGTGAGTGAGTTGACTGGGAGACTCCCTGTGAGTAGGCCTGAAGAGAGAGTCCAGAGAGGATGAGTTTCAGTAAGGTTGGATTTATAACCATAGTGATCAACTGCACTGTAATGATGGAGCGGAAGTCACAGCAGATAGATGTGGTAGTTGCAGCAGCAGAGAAGTATTTGGGTGTGAGAGATATCAGTGCAGAAGATCTACAGAAAGTTTTGAGAGAAGGGGTTACATCATGTCAGGCCGATGGCCTGGTGTAGGATCGTTTAGGGCCAAAGTAGTGGGATGGGGTGGTGGGTTTTTGGGGGGATAGGGTATAGGTGTGGAGTTAGATGGTGGTGCAATTTAAGATTTTCCCATTCTCCTTTCCCCTGTATTTTTTATTTTTTTTGTGACCAAAATGTGCAATCCGCACTCAGACCTGTGAAAGGCAGCAATACGCAACACAGCGTCTAGCCTTCCAGAATGTTACATGAAAAAGAAGAAGACAGTCACGGGTAATGAGAGAGGATGGAACTAAGTGAAACTGGGCCGACATTCTGCAAATTCTCTCATCAATAAAACATCTGATCTCAATACATTTTTCTGTTCCCAAAACTACAATCTGTTACAAACACAGTGCACCAAGTTTTATAGACTTGACGCTTTGCCAAAGTTACAGAAAATTGTGTTGTTTAGGAGTTCAAGGTCGAATTGAGTTTGTGCACAAGCACACTTCACTGAGGAGGCGTTCCCTCATGGAAATATGCAAATACATGCTACAACGTGCCAATAGGATCTCGCTAGCTCGTGCTTGGCTTTGCCCACCTCCTTGCTTGTTCTGCCCGGTATGCTTAATTTGCTCCCACTGTAAACGACACCGATGAACGATCGGAGGAGGAATGATGGCGGAAGTGGATCCTGAGTTTGAATTAAACAGCGCGTCGAGTAAATTTGGTGGAGACAAATGTTCTGAAAGGACTACAGTATTATCGAAAACTGGAACAAAAAGGAAATTGTCTAAAATTGGAGTGGAGGATACGTGTGTAAATGATAATGAATCGCTTCTTGTTGGGATGCGTTTGTTGAGCAAGGATGCATATGTGGGAAACCCATTTTAGGTGACAAATGGTGAAGTATGCGCTTGGAAAAGTGGAGTCTGTCAGAGTGACCAGGAGTGGTCTTATTTTGATAAATTGTATTTCTGATGAGCAGAGAAAGATTGCCGTCCCCAAACCACTGAAGTGTAAGAATTGTAAAGGATTTGGCCATGTTTCAAGTGTGTGTAGACGAACAGAGTATACTGAAGAACGGTGTGTAGATGGACGACGGTGTTGCAATTGTGGAGGGGGTCATGATCCTGAGTTCCTGGAGTTCCCTGTAAAGGTGAAGGAAATTGAGGTGGCAAAGGTTGGAGCGGTCAATCGAAACTCCTATGCAGAGGCGATTAAAATAATTGAGAAAACAAGGGATGCTAGTGAAGATATGGTAGTGGACACAATACAGCCTGTAGTAAATGTTTGCTGCCAGACAAAACACCCTGTATGTTAAAAAGGTGGATTTTGTTGCGTTCATTGCCAAAGAAGAACTCAAAGAAGTCGAAGAAACTGGACATTATTGTGGCTGCGGCAGAATTGTTTTGGGGACTCATTTACATTTACGTCATTTAGCAGACGCTCTTATCCAGAGCGACTTACAAATTGGTGCATTCACCATATAGCCAGTGGGTTAACCACTTTACAATGTTTTTTTTTTTTTTTGGGGGTAGAAGGATTACTTTATCCTATCCCAGGTATTCCTTAAAGAGGTGGGGTTTCAAATGTCTCCGGAAGTTGGTGAGTGACTCCGCTGTCCTGGCGTCGTGAGGGAGCTTGTTCCACCATTGGGGTGCCAGAGCAGCGAACAGTTTTGACTGGGCTGAGCGGGAACTATGCTTCCGCAGAGGAAGGGGAGCCAGCAGGCCAGAGGTGGATGAACGCAATGCCCTCGTTTGGGTGTAGGAACTGATCAGAGCCTGAAGGTACGGAGGTGCCGTTCCCCTCACAGCTCCGTAGGCAAGCACCATGGTCTTGTTCAGATGCGAGCTTCAACTGGAAGCCAGTGGAGTGTGCGGAGGAGCGGGGTGACGTGAGAGAACTTGGGAAGGTTGAACACCAGACGGGCTGCGGCATTCTGGATGAGTTGTAGGGGTTTAATGGCACAGGCAGGGAGCCCAGCCAACAGCGAGTTGCAGTAATCCAGACGGGAGATGACAAGTGCCTGGATTAGGACCTGTGCCGCTTCCTGTGTAAGGCAGGGTCGTACTCTCCGAATGTTGTAGAGCATGAACCTACAGGATCGGGTCACCGCCTTGATGTTAGCGGAGAATGACAGGGTGTTGTCCAGGGTCACGCCAAGGCTCTTCGCACTCTGGGAGGAGGACACAACGGAGTTGTCAACCGTGATGGCGAGATCATGGAACGGATAGTCCTTCCCCGGGAGGAAGAGCAGCTCCGTCTTGCCAAGGTTCAGCTTGAGGTGGTGATCCGTCATCCATACTGATATGTCTGCCAGACATGCAGAGATGCGATTCCGCCACCTGGTTATCAGGAAGGGGGAAAGGAGAAGATTAGTTGTGTGTCGTCTGCGTAGCAATGATAGGAGAGGCCATGTGAGGATATGACAGAGCCAAGTGACTTGGTGTATAGCGAGAATAGGAGAGGGCCTAGAACTGAGCCCTGGGGACACCAGTGGTGAGAGCACGTGGTGCGGAGGCAGCTTCGCCACGCCACTTGGTAGGAGCGACCGGTCAGGTAGGACGCAATCCAAGAGTGAGCCGCGCTGAAGATGCCCAGCTCGGAGAGGGTGGAGAGGAGGATCTGATGGTTCACAGTATCAAAGGCAGCAGACAGGTCTAGAAGGACAAGAGCAGAGGAGAGACAGAGTTAGCTTTAGCAGTGCGGAGAGCCTCCGTGACACAGAGAAGAGCAGTCTCAGTTGAATGACCAGTCTTGAAACCTGACTGGTTTGGATCAAGAAGGTCATTCTGAGAGAGATAGCAAGAGAGTTGGCTAAAGACGGCACGCTCAATAGTTTTGGAGAGAAAAGAAAGAAGGGATACTGGTCTGTAGTTGTTGACATCAGAGGGATCGAGTGTTGGTTTTTTGAGAAGGGGTGCAACTCTCGCTCTCTTGACGACAGAAGGGACATATCCAGCGGTCAAGGATGAGTTGATCAGCGAGGTGAGGTAAGGGAGAAGGTCACCGGAGATGGTCTGGAGAAGAGAGGAGGGGATAGGGTCAAGCGGGCAGGTTGTTGGGCGGCCGTCCGTCTGCAATTCGCAAGATTTTATCTGGAGAGAGAGAGGGAGAAAGAAGTCAAAGCATAGGGTAGGGCAGTGTGAGCAGGACCAGCAGTGTCATTTGACTTAACAAACGAGGATCGGATGTCGTCAACCTTCTTTTCAAAATGGTTGCGAAGTCATCCACAGAGAGGAGGAGGAGGGGAGGGGAGGAGGATTCAGCAGGGGAGGAGAAGGTGGCAAAGAGCTTCCCTAGGGTTAGAGGCAGATGCTTGGAATTTAGAGTGGTAGAAAGTGGCCTTAGCAGCAGAAACAGATGAAGAAAATGTAGAGAGAGGAGGGAGTGAAAAGAAGCCAGGTCCGCAGGGAGTCTAGTCTTCCTCCATTTCCGCTCGGCTGCCCGGAGCCCTGTTCTGTGAGCTCGCAATGAGTCATCAAGCCACGGAGCTGGAGGGGAGGACCGAGCCGGCCGGGAGGATAGGGGACATAGAGAGTCAAAGGATGCAGAAAGGGAGGAGAGGAGGGTTGAGGAGGCAGAATCAGGAGATTGGAGGGAGAAGGATTGAGCAGAGGGAAGAGGAGAGAGTAGCGGGAGAGAGAGAGCGAAGGTTGCGATGGCGCATTACCATCTGAGTAGGGGCAGAGTGAGTAGTGTTGGAGGAGAGCGAGAGAGAAAAGGATACAAAGTAGTGGTCGGAGACATGGAGGGAGTTGCAGTGAGATTAGTAGAAGAACAGCATCTAGTAAAGATGAGGTCAAGCGTATTGCCTGCCTTGTGAGTAGGGGGGACGGTGAGAGGGTGAGGTCAGAGGAGAGGAGTGGAAAGAAGGAGGCAGAGAGAAATGAGTCAAAGGTAGACGTAGGGAGATTGAAGTCCCCCAGAACTGTGAGGGTGAGCCATCCTCAGGAAAGGAACTTATCAAGGCATCAAGCTCATTGATGAACTTTCCAAGGGAACCTGGAGGCGATAGATGACAAGGATAGTAAGCTTAAATGGGCTAAGTGACTGTGACAGCATGGAATTCAAATGAGGAGATAGACAGATGGGTCAGGGAAAAATGAGAATGTCCACTTGGGAGAGATGAGGATTCCTGTGCCACCACCCCGCTGACCAGATGCTCTCGGGGTATGCGAGAACACATGGTCAGACGAGGAGAGAGCAGTAGGAGTAGCAGTGTTTTCAGTGGTAATCCATGTTTCCGTCAGCGCCAAGAAGTCGAGGGACTGGAGGGTAGCATAGGCTGAGATGAACTCTGCCTTGTTGGCAGCAGAACGGCAGTTCCAGAGGCTGCCTGAGACCTGGAACTCCACGTGGGTGGTGCGTGCAGGGACCACCAGGTTAGAGAGGCAGCAGCCATGCGGTGTGAGGCGTTTGTATAGCCTGTGCGGAGAGTAGAGAACAGGGATAGACAGAGGCATAGTTGACAGGCTGCAGAAAATGGCTACAATAATGCAAAGGAGATCGGAATGAAATTAACTAAACATCTGGGAAAGGAGAGAGCGGGGCCTCCCTCACCACAACACCCAAATATAACTCTCCCAACTTCCACCTCAGAAACTATAATTGTTGTAAACTACAGCGGTTCAATGTTTTCTAGGAATAGACTAACTTAGTTTATTCAGCTAGCTAACTAGGTACAGTATTCTTCCGTGAAAATCGTCCAGGGCACCTAGTCATAAGATGCCGCAGCCAGCTAGCATGCCGGACTCCAACAACACGGTTTAGCACCAATACTCGGCCACAACAAACCACCAGTGTGTCAGCACGCCAAGCAGATCGTTCGTGTCCGGGTCTAACGTTGTGGGTTAGTCCCGACAGCTTGAGCGAGTCCGTCGTCAACTTATTCAGCCGGTTAGTTAGCTAGAATAGTTAGCATACTAGCTAGCCATTGCTTTCAGACAAAGAAGAAACCCCTCCTTTCACGGCACGAACACACAGAGAGAGCCAAACTAACGTTAACTAGTCACCCATGTCTCGAATTCCTTGAACGACTCTGGGTACCAATATGTAAAAAAAAACACAAATGTAGGTTATGACTTACCCTAGCAGCTACTGTTAGCTAGCCAAGTGCAAAGCTAGCCACTGAATTGACTCAGCCAGTTCGCGTCTGTTCGCTAGGTCGTTCCAGCTATTGTTTACTAGTTGCTATCCAGGTAGCAACAAGCTAGCTAAATTTCAAGCACAGTAGCCACTTACTACCTAACGTTAACGGTTCAGACAATGAGGTTAGAAAACAGCTGAATGGTAGGTGTTGGGTTCTATTTTTCTCATAATTGGATCTGTATGTGATGAATAACTTAGAAGGAATGCATTAATGATAAGCATAGGTTTGTACTATACTGATATAAATTGTTTCACATAACAGGCTGTGATTCATGTAAGGAACGTTAGGGGGTAGGACAGATAAGACTTGTATTTCTTACAGATACGAACACTCTCTCTTTGTTGTCTGTGAAACCGTCCTTGAACGTAGGTACATAGAGTACAGATTGGAAGGGTGTCTTTTGGGTGCTGACTCTACAGGTTATTATGATAGCAACTTATGCCTGGGAACGGTGGAGCGCCAAGGGGTGGAGCGCCAAGGGGTTGGGACTAACCCGTGCGCCAACGGATTGGCTGAGTAAAGTCTAAACCACACTCAGTCCTTTACTCTGATTGGCCAACAGAAGAGGTGGGAACTCTCTGTCAGAGTATTTGAGAATGAACCCGTAAACAATGGTTTAGTTCTCTGTCTGCCCTGCGTGGTATTTCAGTGAGCCCGTATACGAACCATCATACTTATCATACATACATTTTGCATATAATAAATTTAGCTTGGATTGAATATCTCTTGATTATGTTTTCTCTTATTCCAATACCAGATTTGAATTACGCAATTTCTAACAATTGGTGACCTCCGACTGTGATCTGGTAGCGGAACTTCGCTGGGATTCATCCAGCCTATTGGACATCGCTGTCGTCGAACTGTGTGTTTCACAAAGTGCCCGGGCTTCTAAAAACACTGGTAAGCAGACACCTATTGTTTATATAACTAAAGTTCTGCATATTGGCTTTATCCAAATTAATTTTGTGAAACACCTGTTTGATGTAAGTGAACCCTATTGTACTATAAATAACGATTACAGTATACTATTTCGATTTCATAATATACTATGCAAATGTTTGATAATTCTGATGGTTAAACCCATGGAATAGTAGAGGTGGCTGTGTGCCCCATAGTAGAGGTGGCTGTGTGCCCCATAGTAGAGGAGGCTGTGTGCCCCATAGTAGAGGTGGCTGTGTGCCCCATAGTAGAGGTGGCTGTGTGCCCCATAGTAGAGGTGGCTGTGTGCCCCATAGTAGAGGTGGCTGTGTGCCCCATAGTAGAGGTGGCTGTGTGCCCCATAGTAGAGGTGGCTGTGTGCCCCATAGTAGAGGTGGCTGTGTGCCCCATAGTAGAGGTGGCTGTGTGCCCCATAGTAGAGGTGGCTGTGTGCCCCATAATAGAGGAGGCTGTGTGCCCCATAGTAGAGGTGGCTGTGTGCCCCATAGTAGAGGTGGCTGTGTGCCCCATAGTAAGAGGTGGCTGTGTGCCCCATAGTAGAGGAGGCTGTGTGCCCCATTGTATACCTTTGTTATCTGTGTGTCCTAAGAAACTTTAGTTGTGTGACAAAGAATTACGATTGTGTGTCGAGTGTAAGTGTGTCATTTATGACTGTGTGATAGGATTATGACTGTGTATTGTGAGTGAGTGTGATAACTGTGTACTATTTTTGCTGTGTGATAACTGTATACTACGTTTAACTGTGTAATAACTGTGTACCATTTTGGCTGAGAATACAAACAATATTTTAAAACAGTAAATAATGAGAATTACAATTAGGAAATAAAGTTTAAATTGTGCAAACGTTAACAAAAGACACCCATAGGAGGTACTTTAAATAAATAGGCAGTGCGACGCTATGGCACATATCAGTTCAGACTAGATATGACTAGGTTCAAAGGAGACACTTAAAATTCTTTAAGACAGGGGTGACGTATGCATGAGAGTGTGAATGATAAACCTGTATACCTTGATAGAAAACTAATTGGGAATCAAAGACGTCTGTGCCTGTCCAAACTGTATAAATTTGGGGATAACTGTTGGGTTTGTGGTTGCTTAAAACCGTATAACCTGTTATTGATGTTTGACATAGCATAATACTGGTTTTGAATAGTTGTGTTGAAGCAATTCGGTTTATTATTTGATTTAATGTTTGATGTTTGACATAGCATAATACTGGTTTTAGGTGCTTGGGTTGAGGCTTTTTGGTTTATTATTTGATTTAACGTTTGATGTTTGACCCTGCAAAATACTGGTTAAACAATTAGACTGAAATAATTCGGTTTATCGTTGAAATATAAATATGCACCAACTTTAACTAATTAGGTGGGAATAATTTGATTTAAATAAATAGATTAAAGTACTTTAAATAATGACAGAATATTGGAAACACTAAAACGAGAAACAGCTCCTCAAGAGCCTACTCCCACTGGACACGGAAAGAGAGAGAGTTGCGAGGGGAGGGGCTGGAGACAGCGAGAGTGTGGTTGTTGAAGAGTCAGGAGAGAGAGAAGGGGGGTGATTTAGATTGATACAAACAATTATTGATGGGTTAGGACTGGGGATATCTGTATCATGTTTTGTGTGTACTACCATTTTTAGATTATAACCAGGAGAAGGAGAGATAAAGTAGAGAATATTTATATTTGCATTTTTGGTCATTTAGTTAAATAAAGTGGTCTAATGGTATTACTATTACCCATTTGAGTTTTAAACTAAAAATATTAGACCATTAACATTAAAAGCACTTTTTATACAAAATATTGGAGTCAGTAAGGTTTTAAATTACAATTAAGAATAAATAATAAAGTTCTTAAAACAAAAGTATAGATACAACAACATTGGCAAAAATGACAGATAAAGTAATTAAAGTGTTGAAATCCGCCCTCGAGATAAATGGGGGAAAAGACGGGAAGGAATGGAAGAGGAGAGGAGAAAAGTTATACAAAGAATGGATAGCAGATGGATGGATAATGGCAATGAATGGAATCCCAGGGGAAGGAGAACCGAGGACAATACTGACAGCCCTGAAGAAGAGAACAGAGAAGGCAGTAAGTGAGTGGAAAGAGGAACGGGAGCCCCTCAAAGGGAAGTCCAAAGACGCGATGGAGAAAGCCAGGTTAAAGGAGCGGATTGGTTTGCTATGTTGGAGAAACTGAAGAAAATGTGGGAAGACAAAGCACCACCCAAGATAACGAATCGGTTGTATCCAGCCCTGCCATCGGCCCCACCGCCGTATGAAAACCCTCCAAAAACAATGGCACCAGTGCTGGAACTGACCGGGCAGGTACAGTATCAGCAGAAAGATGGCGTGCTGCAGGATACATGGGTGGGGGAAGAAGAGGTGAATAGACGAAGAAGTGACACCGAACAGATGTTGAAAGCCACACGAGAACTGAAAGAACAGATTTCTCAGCTGAGTAGACTGGATAAAGAGGAAGAAGGCTCAGAGAGAAGTACAGAGTACCGGGACTTGTGTCGAACCAGAGCAAGTGAGAGAGAAAATGAGGAAGTAGGAGGAAGTACAGCCAGTTCAACCAGTTATGACAACTATGCCGAATTAAGAAAGGAACTGAAAGTACTGGAACAGCAAGTGAGAGGAGACAGAAAGGAGTTGGCACTCACATCACTGCAAAGAGTACCAGAGCAAAGGGGGGGCCATTGTATTGATCTGGGAGAAGAAGAGGAAGAGTATGAAGACACAAAGCCGACAAAAATGCTCTATGGAGCTTTCCAAGGAGACATTTGGGATGAGGAATGGCCTGCACAATGCACACGGGCCAAAACTCAAGAGAGAGGGGGTAACTGTGGGGGTCAGTATCCTCTGAGAGAAACAACAGGGGGAGCTTCAGTATACAAGCCCTGGCCACACAGGGATGTGCAAACTCTGGTTGACAGTTTACCCCAGCCTGAAGAATCAGGACACAGGTGGGTGAAGGCTTTTGAGAGCCTTACTGCAGCAGATTAACTCACCATAGGGGATATGGTGGCAGTGATGAACAGGTGCATGGGAGATCATGAATGCAAAGAGATACTCATACAAGCAGGCCTGAGAGGAATAGTAGGAGCAGCAACTGGTTTTGATCGATACCGAACTGTCATATGGGATGCAGTTAGAAGGAAGTATCCCACTCAGGCAAGGCCAGATCTCATGAGAACACTGACGCTGAATGATGATGAAACCATACCAGCCTACATGAAGAGGGCAAAGTGCCTCTGGAGACAAGCATGGAATGAAGAGCCCACCAAAAATACAATGAGTCACCTCTTCCTTGCAAACTGCCTGGGGGGACTCCCAGACCAGGCCCGGGTAGAGTGTGAAAAGGTTGTGGCACTCACAGCAAAATCCATCCCAGAGTTCACAGAGATAGCCCAACATCATGTGGAGCGATGGAGGGAAGGCAAGAGGAAGGAGGAAGATGAACTAAAGCAGCTACAGAAGAAAGTTTTGAAAAAACAACTAGCTGAAGACAAAACAGGCAAACAGATGGTTGTGACCAGTACCCCGAATCCACAGGGTGTGCCAGGTATTGATCCAGCTGCAGGCGCGGCTGCTGCAGTAGTACAGGCAATGGCTGGGATGATGGCACCCCAGATGATGGCTCCTGTGGGGCCAAATGGGTATTTCTCTGTCGGGATGTACACAGAACCAGATTTACCCCAACATCCTGGCTACGTACCCCGTCACAGGAGGTGTTTCAACTGTGGCAAGGACGGACACATAGCTAGAGACTGTCGGTCACAACCCTCAAACTTCAAACAACCAAGAGGACGAGGTTATGGAGGACAGCAAGAAGGGGGTGGGCCCAGATACCCAGGTCAAAGGCCAACCTGGCAAGGCGCCCAACAATTCCAACCACGACACTTCTAACCAGCACCCCAATATCCTGGAGGGTCAAATATCCAGCCACAGCAACTACCCAACCCTGAAATGCTGCCAAGTATGTCATGGATGGGAATGCAACACCCCAACCAGGACCCCCAATGAAGCTGCCCAGAAACCCAATATAACCACACCACCAACATCTACTCATTTCCACCAGGGTTAGAACCGGTAGTGTTATGTTTAATTGGAGGAAGCTATTTGTGGTTGTTGTTTTTCAAATTGGGTTTTTCAAACAAAAAACAACACACCTAGTATGATGTTTATAAAGCCTTGTTGTTTCAATTTTGGGGGGTTTTCAGCAGGTCAAGGGTGATAGGTAGGATTAAATAATAACTATATATGAAGGAGAGGACAAAATACTTAAAAAAAAAAAAAAGATTAGAAATTGAGAGCTGAACATGTATGTGTGAAGATAATTTATTAACCACACCTGTATGTCAGAGGTTTTGTGCCCCACAGGTGAACTAAAGGAGAAGGTGACCCACTCTATCTAACCAGGAGACTGAAGCAGGCCTGGCGGGAAGGGCCCTACCAAGTACTGCCTTTGCCAGCAGATTAGCTGAGAGATCCATCTGGGTGCATGTCACTCACTGCAAAAAGGTAAACCCAGCTACACCTGACGAACAAACACAGAGTTAGGAGAAAGAACCGAAGGGGTTGGGACTAACCCGTGCGCCAACGGATTGGCTGAGTAAAGTCTAAACCACACTCAGTCCTTTACTCTGATTGGCCAACAGAAGAGGTGGGAACTCTCTGTCAGAGTATTTGAGAAAGAACCTGTAAACAATGGTTTAGTTCTCTGTCTGCCCTGCGTGGTATTTCAGTGAGCCCGTATACGAACCATCATACTTATCATACATACATTTTGCATATAATAGATTTAGCATGGATTGAATATCTCTTGATTATGTTTTCTCTTATTCCAATACCAGATTTGAATTACGCAATTTTTAACATAGGCAATTATTGTATGTAATTATTGTAGGCAGCCAGCTGGCGTAATTACAGGCACTCTCAGGCTTGAAACAACTATACCGTTGCTAATAGTTGCCAGTAGCTATCCGCCAGCTAGTCCAGGTAGTGGG
This sequence comes from Coregonus clupeaformis, assembly GCF_020615455.1. Taxonomy (NCBI): domain Eukaryota; kingdom Metazoa; phylum Chordata; class Actinopteri; order Salmoniformes; family Salmonidae; genus Coregonus; species Coregonus clupeaformis. The sequence continues at coordinate 139,029 of NW_025534780.1, forward strand.
TTAGCCAGCTAGCTTCGTGCTTCACCGGGCTCAGCCGAATACAATACTAACCTACAATAATTACATACAACAACCCACGATAACTACTCAAGGATTTTACATCTGTAGACTTGCAAGGGGTACTGGCGCCGGAAGAACTACCCTCCCAGGTTCCCCTTGAGCCTGTGTAGGGATCAGATCAGTTTAATTTATGTATTTATTTAAACAGAAAAGTTATTTTATTGATTTTTGGTCCGTTTTTTGGTAGTTCCGTTTTTTGGGGGAATCCTGTTTCCATCCCGTATAGTAGGTGGCTGAATGCACATTAAATTGTGATTGCCAATATACCTTATAAGAAGAAGAAGACACAATTGAACTATCTTGGTTTAGTTGTGAATATCTTTGACTACAAGCATGCAAGCTCTATACATAAAATATTCTACGCAGTTGGCTAAGTGAAAGGGAAAGTCTTTAAGGCTCACTTCTTGCTACGCAGTTGGCTAAGTTGAAGAGAAAGTCTGTCAGACTCAATTCTTGCTACAAAATCATGGGCAAACTGTCTGTCTTTTTGTTTGTTCTTTCGTTTTACACCATTGTCAACGCAGGTAAGGGTTTAACTTTCTCTCTAACTCATTTAATGATTTATTATGTTATAAAATGTAAAATGTCCATAACTGTGTACAGGGTTGGGGAGTAGCCTACGGCCTATACTGATATCACTTATTATTGATATCTAGGCTACATGGCACATTGATGATGTGAATCACACTGCTGCTCTCTAATTTATTTGCGCCTTACGGATTGTGAAGGGAAAGGGCATCTCTAGTCAGTTGCACACCTGAATGCATTTAACTGAAATGTGTCTTCTGCATTCCGATTTGTGAACAGCCATCCACAACAACCGCACCTCTCTGATTCAGATCTATATGTATATTTGAACCCAAATGGTTTAATTTAATTAGTTTAAGCTGCCTATCAATCATTGTTTTTGCGACCAGGAGTGTATTCATTACGGAAACCGTTTACCGTTTAAGAACCAAACGGAAGCTAACAGAGAAAAACGAGAGTTTCTATTGAACAAATTCTTGTAGGACCCTCCCGCTTCGTTCCGTTTAAGACACTTTTTGCAACAGAATCGACTTAATGAATACGCCCCAGTGGACAGCCAGTGAAAATGCGCTCTTGCAACAGCTGCAATGAGGTCATTCAGTCCTCCATGGCAACAAAATCAAAAATAACAGATTAGGCTAATTAGTGGGTTATGCTCAGGTAAAACAATTTGGCTCATCTATATTTCCATTTTATGTTATAAAATGTCAAATGTCCATAATTGTGTATAATATCACTCCTCTCCCAGGTAAACAATAGGCCTATAGCAAATGCAGCATATGGCATACATTCTTCACATGTAAATAGCACTTTTCGGTAGTGCTCAAAGCATGCCATTCCATGAGCGCAGCATTTATTTTTCAACTCGAATCAATGAGCCCAATAAGTCCTCCATGACAACAGAGGAGGGCTGGCTAATAAGTCCTTAGTTTTGGGGTTATGCTCAGGTAAAACAATTTGGCTAATCTATATTTCCAAGTCCTATTCTTGAAGATCAATGGGTATAACATTTATTGGAATGACTGGAATTCTGATAGAGTTTGGTTTTTAATGTAATTATATAATTTAATCTTATTATTATATGTAGTAGAAAGCGATGGGTTAGAAGAAGTCTAAATAACCAAGCCATAAAGTAAAATGTAACATCCATGTATGGCCAGCTATGTAAACTTTAACATTGATTTATCCTGCAATAGATGTCGTTCAATTGGTAACATACATTTTTGTCTTCTTCTTAAGGGGAAAGTAATCTAAAAGTAACGGAATGTAATCAGATTACGTTACTGAGTTTGGGGTGATCCAAATATTATGTTACTGATGACAATTTTGGACAGGTAACTAGTAACTGTAACGGATTACATTTAGAAAGTAACCTACCCAACCCTGGTCACTCCTAGGAAGATTTCAACCCACTTAATCCCCAGATTTCTCCCAATTTTCAACATCATTGTAAAGCCCTGGTTATTCTGTTGCTTTGACAAAGTCATTTCTGAAGATTATTAATTATTTCATGCGATTAGTGATTCATTTACGTCTGTCCCTCATTTTAATGTCAACCCTGTTACGTGAACTGAACACTCGTTTTAATATGGTGAATATATCCTTTTTAAATATGTTTTTCTAAAGAAATATTGAACATCTAATAGTAAAATCAAAGAGTAAAAGCAGGTGTGTGTGTGTGTGGGGGGGGCACTGCAAATAGTCTGGGTAGCCATTTTATTAACTGTTCAGCAGTCTTATGGCTTGGGGGTAGAAGCTGTTTAGAAGCCTCTTGAACCTAGACATGGCACTCCGGTACCACTTGCCGTGCAGTAGCAGAGAGAACAGTCTATGACTAGGGTGGCTGGAGTCTTAGACCATTTTTAGGGCCTTCCTCTGACACCGCCTGGTATAGAGGTCCTGGATGGCAGGAAGCTTGACCCCAGTGATGTACTGGGCCGTACGCACTACCCTCTGTAGTGCCTTGCGGTCGGAGGCCAAGCAGTTGCCATACCAGGCAGTGATGCAACCAGTCAGGATGCTCTCGATGGTGCAGCTGTAGAACCTTTTGAGGATCTGAGGACCCATGCCAAATCTTTTCAGTCTCCTTAAGGGGAATAGGTTTTGTCGTGCCCTCTTCACGACTGCCTTGGTGTGCTTGGACCATGTTAGTTTGTTGGTGATGTGGACACCAAGGAACTTGAAGCTCTCAACCTGCTCCACTACTGCCCCGTCGATGAGAATGGGGGCGTACTCGGTCCTCTTCTTTTTCCTGTAGTCCACAATCATCTCCTTTGTCTTGATCACGTTGAGGGAGAGGTTGTGAACAGCCATCCACAACAACCAACCTCTCTGATTCAGAAGGGTGTGGTTGTTGTGGTTGGCTGTTCACAAATCTATATGTATATTTTAACCCAATAATCGTTTAATTGAAGACGTTTAAGCTGCCTATCAATCATTGTTTTTGCAACCATGGGTGTATTCATTACAGAAACCGTTTATCATTTAAGAACCAAACGGAAGCTAACAGAGAAAAACAAGAGTTTCTATTGGACAAATGCAGGCAGGTCCCTCCCGTTTCGTTCAGTTTAAGATACTTTTTGCAACAGAATCGACGTAATGAATACGCCCCAGTGGACAGCCAGTGAAAATGCGTTCTTGCAACAGCTGCCTGCGGATCACAGCCTATGGAATAAAAGTTTGAGTTCCTCCCTTCTAAGCTCCCCTGTGGTATTGTGCTCCATACGGTCATAAACTAGTTTAATTTAAGAAGACCACGAGTGGGGCTTTTATTTTCTAAATGGAAAATTACCATCTCGTTTTAATTTTTCAACTCGAAGTAATGAGCCCATTCAGTCCTCCATCACAACAAAATCAAAAATAACAGATTAGGCTAATAAGTGGGTTATGCTCAGGTTAAACAATTTGGCAAATCTATATTTCCATTTTATGTTATAAAATGTCCATAATTGTGTATAATATCACTCCTCTCCCAGGTTCAGGATCACATTCTCTGTGGGTACTTGCAACATATATAAGTGGAGAGACGCCTTTCCCTGAGTTTACGGTTGTGGTGATGTTGGATGACATTCAAGTGGCTTACTATGACTCCAACAATAAACAGACTGTATTCAAAGACAAAACCGAGGATGATGAAGCTCAGGACGCAGCTTATGTATTTGGAGATATATACCAGGGGATGAAAGACAGATCAGTTGAACTAAATCACCACTTTAATCTAACGGAAGGTGTTCAAGTTCAGCAAAGATGGACTGGCTGTGAGATGTTTGACAATGGTGAACCGGCCTTGGCCATGTTGAAGAACATTTTCAATGGCATTTATGAAGATTATGCGGTATATTACAACATAACACATTCAACATATAATGCTGGTAAAATACTTCTGGGATGGGATGGGATGGGATGATACACGCATACAAAAGAACACTTTGTGAGAATGTTTACTTTCCCATTTGCATCAGAACACTGAAGACAATCCTGAAGTGAGAGAAGAACGTTGTGATGCGTAAAGTGCCTCCCAGACTCAGGTTGATAAAGAAAGAGGTTTCTGGAGGACTCCAGGTGAGCTGCCTGGCGTTTGGTTTCTACCCCCGCCACATCAACCTGACCCTGCTGAGAGACGGCCAGCCAGTGGCAGAACAGGAGCTGACAGGGGGGGAGGTTCTGCCTAGTGGAGATGGGACCTACCAGCTGAGGAAGAGTCTGGAGGTCAGTACTGAGGAGCTAAAGAAGAGACACAACTACACCTGTACTGCCTCTCACCTCAGTCTGGACAACAAGCTGGATGTCAGTTGGGAGTCTGGGGCAGAGAGAGTACACCTATCCATCCTGTCAGCTCTACTGGTGATAGTGCTGATTGTTATTCTGTTGGGCATTTTCATTTGCATCAAAAGGAGGTGGAGATGCACTGCCTCCCAGTAGAAACTTTCCAACGTTGATGAAAAGGTGTCAGAGGAAATGAACTGTAGTGTATTAGGATTATGCCTTTGTTAAATGTTTTTCTTGAAGAAATGGAATGTTGTTTATGTTAGTATCAAAAGGGAATGTTTTAGTGTAACGCCACATACAACAGACAGGAAGTGTGTTGTAGACAGGGGAGACTGGTGATTGGCCAGAAGAGGGAGCATCTTTTTGCATTGTTTATAAATAGGGGCTAGACTACAGAAAGGGCAGAGCGGCCATTCTGAGGCGTCGCTCTCCGGGTGTCATGTCACCTGTCACTTATGCTAAAGCTTGTGATCTGAATAAACCTTATGATCAAAGATTCAGTATGAGCGGACTCCTTTGTTTATCAGCAATAATTGCCACCACTCACTCGATACGACAGAACCTTTCTTCAGATTCTGAGACCTAATATATTTTTGGGACACTGATGCAACTTTGTCAATTCAGCTCAATTCACAATGAAAATATAACTGCCAAAGCACCTATGAGGGCAGACACAAAATGTGCAAAATATTCTGTTATTGTCGGTCAATCTTCCCTTCCCCTCAACAAAGGACTGTAAAGGATCAGTTTGGGTAGACTGTTGACAATAACAAATATCTGCGCATTATTAGTACAGATCTGAATTCATATATTTTATAGGCTGGTTTGGCAACATGAGTATTAAAAAAGGTAATCTGGTAGTTATTTGTCTGTTATGTAATTCCTAATCATGACTATTCATTAATTTAAGAATGCACTATCTGTGCTGTATTAGCTGATAGCCAGTATCTTAACCAGAAGGAGAATCATGTGATCTTGTGTATGAGGTCTGTTTATTATTGGAATGACTTTACAGTGTCTCTGTTTTGTATTGTATGTAGTGTATGTTCATCCTACCTGCACAATAATACCCTTTATTACAGACAATAAAATGTAGCTTAATCGATTAATGCATCGATTCATTTTAACTAAGACATTAATTAAAGCAATGTCAAGTATACCTTAATTTCTCTCAGGAACTTGTTTATCACTGTGGAAGGGAGAGAAATCTGACACTATATAATTCCAGTTTAAGACTGGCATGAGTATTCAACTAAAGTGAATGTTGTATGCATTATAAACAATTAAACAGTTTTATCATAGAATGCCTTTAGTAGAGAATGAATCTGTTCGATTGTAGTCAGTGCCATGAAAGTCCTTTTCTATTTTACAGTAGCACACCGCTCGTTCTAAACATAATTTGTTTAGTGTTACTTTTCCCCAGTCAAATATTCAGGCCTACATTTCCACTTCAAGGCTGGACCACAACATAAAACATAGCTTTTGAATATAAGATCTAGTTGAATTAACTGTTATTTTGTATGGTATTTTTAATTTAATCAAATTTTTCTTACTGCACCATGTTAAAATGTTTTGAAATGTAGGAAATTAGCTGATTCCCCCCCCCCCTTGCCAATTATTTGGATCTCAATCCTGATACAATTCGGCTCCACATGTGACCTCAGTCTGGAAGCAAAAATCACATTTTATTTGCTCTGAAGTGTTTGCACATGACCTGCCATTACCATGACAACCACCCACCAAATGTTAGGGAACAGTGACAGGAAATGAGGATTGCATCTGTGTGCTACTTCAGAGGCTAAATCATGAATGCACAAATCTGATATGGGTCATACAAGAAGTTCTGTAATGATTCTTATGTTGTTGATGTGAAGAATATTTGTTGATCTGTGGTGTGTAATGACGAGCAACCAGACGCTGCACTTGACACAATTATGAAATTGCTTATCCCAGTTACTAATAAGCATGCACCCATTAAGAAAATGACTGTAAAAATGGTTAAATCCCCATGGATTGATGAGGAATTGAAAAATTGTATGGTTGAGAGGGATGAGGCAAAAAAGATGGCAAATAGGTCTGGCTGTACAACCGATTGGCAAACGTACTGCAAATTGAGAAATCATGTGACTAAACTGAATAAAAAGAAGAAGAAACTACACTCTGAAACAAAGATAAATGACATAAAGAATGATAGTAAAAAGCTTTGGAGCACCTTAAATGAACTCCGCTCCATCATTCATTGAATCAGATGGCTCATTCATCACAAACCCCACTGATATTGCCAACTACTTTAATTATTTTTTAATTGGCAAGATTAGCAAACTTAGGCATGACATGCCAGCAACAAACGCTGACACTACACATCCAAGTATATCTGACCAAATTATGAAAGACAAGCGTTGTAATTTTGAATTCCGTAAATTAAGTGTGGAAGAGGTGAATAAATTATTATTGTCGATCAACAATGACAAGCCACCGGGGTCTGACAACTTGGATGGAAAATTACTGAGGATAATAGCGGACGATATTGTCACTCCTATTTGCCATATCTTCAATTTAAGCCTACTAGAAAGTGTGTGCCCTCAGGCCTGGAGGGAAGCAAAAGTTATTCCCCTACCTAAGAATAGTAAAGCCCCCTTAACTGGCTCAAATAGCCGACCAATCAGCCTGTTACCACCCCTTAGTAAACTTTTGGAAAGAATGGTGTTTGACCAGATAGAATGCTATTTCACAGTAAACAAATTGACAACAGACTTTCAGCACGCTTATAGGGAAGGACATTCAACAAGCACAGCACTTACACTGTTTTGTTAGACTTCAGTGCGACTTTTGACATTATCGATCATAGTCTGTTGCTGGAAAAACGTATGTGTTATGGCTTTACACCCCCTGCTATATTGTGGATAAAGAGTTACCTGTCTAACAGAACACAGAGGGGGTTCTTTAATGGAAGCCTCTCCAACAAAATCCAGGTAGAATCAGGAATTCCCCAGGGCAGCTGTCTAGGCCCCTTACTTTTTTCAATCTTTACTAATGACATGCCACTGGCTTTGAGTAAACTGTCTATGTATGCGGATGACTCAACATTATACACATCAGCTACCACAGCGACTGAAATGACAGCAACACTTAACAAAGAGCTGCAGTTAGTTTCAGAATGGGTGACAAGGAATAAGTTAGTCTTAAATATTTCAAAAACTAAAAGCATTGTATTTAGGACAAATCATTTACTAAACCCTAAACCTCAATTAAATCTAGAAATGAATAATGTGGAAATTGAGCAAGTTGAGGAGACTAAATTGCTTGGAGTAACCCTGGATTGTAAACTGTCATGGTCAAAACATATTGATACAACAGTAGATAGGATGGGGAGAAGTCTGTCTATAATAAAGCGCTGCTCTGCATTCTTAACAGCACTATCAACAAGGCAGGTCCTACAGGCCCTAGTTTTGTCGCACCTGGACTACTGTTCAGTCGTGTGGTCAGGTGCCACAAAGAGGGACTTAGGAAAATTGCAATTGGCTCAGAAAAGGGCAGCACGGCTGGCCCTTGGATGTACACAGAGAGCTAACATTAATAATATGCATGTCAATCTAATCTCTCCTGGCTCAAAGTGGAGGAGAGATTGACTTCATCACTACTTGTATTTGTGAGAGGTATTGACATGTTGAATGAACCGAGCTGTCTGTTTGAACTACTAGCACACAGCTCGGACACCTATGCATACTCCACAAGACATGCCACCATAGGTCTCTTCACAGTCCCCAAGTCAAAAACAGACTATGGGAGGCGCACAGTACTACATAGAGCCATGACTACATGGAACTCTATTCCACATCAAGTAACTCATGCCAGCAGTCGAATCAGATTTTTTTTTTAAACAGATAAAAGTACACCTTATGGAACAGCAGGGACTGTGAAGCAACACAAACATAGACACATGCACACAAACACACGATAACATACGCACTACACACACATGTACACATGGATTTTGTGTTATAGATATGTGGTAGTAGAGGCCTGAGGGCACACACTTAATGTGTTGTGAAATCTGTTATGAATGTATTGTAATGTTTTTCAAATGTATAACTGCCTTAATTTTGCTGGACCCCAGGAAGAGTAGATGCTGCCTTGGCAGCAGCTAATGGGGATCCATAATAAATACAAATACCTCATGAAGCTGGTTGAGAGAATGCCAAGAGTGTGCAAAGCTGTCATCAAGGCAAAGGGTGGCTACTTTGAAGAATCTCAAATATAAAATATATTTTGATTTGTTTAACACTTTTTTGGTTACTACATGATTCCATATGTGTTATTTCATAGTTTTGATGTCTTCACTACTATTCTACAATGTAGAAAACAGTAACAAATTAAGAAAAACCCTGGAATGAGTAGGTGTGTCCAAACTGGTACTGTTTATATACAGTATATTTAAAGAGAGCTGCTATGGGACTGGTGACCAAGTCCAGACTGTGTCTATGGAGGCATAATATCCAAACCCACAGAAATTAATTTAAATCCAAAATATGCTGAATTAATTCAAGCCAAATATATCTACAAAAATACACATCAATACAGCTTTATCGATTAGATAAGCCAACAACATAGTCAAATAATATTCATTACAGGTATTTCCTAAAAGAGAACGCCAGGCCTGACTCGTAAGGTAAGGTACTAGATAGTGGGCAATAGTTTCATGGTGCAACAATGTTCAAATCTGTGCATAGAAATCTATGGTTTAATTTGACACTTGCAATGGCTAAATAAAAAGGCCACTATTTATGCAATGCTCAGTTTATTAAACTCTAGTTAAATAACCACAGTTTTATAACACACATTGTTCAAGAAAAGTGTCAAATGAAATTATACTGCCAGATTATAATGCATTTTATGGTACTGTTACACAGATTAGAACTACAGTATTTTGCACCATAAAGATACAGTTGAAGTCGGAAGTTTACGTACACTTAGGTTGGAGTCATTAAAACTCGTTTTTCAACCACTCCACAAGTTTCTTGTTAACAAACTATAGTTTTGGCAAGTCGGTTAGGACATCTACTTTGTGCATGACACAAGTAATTTCTCCAACAATTGTTTACAGACAGATTATTTAACTTATAATTCACTGTATCACAATTCCAGTGGGTCAGAAGTTTACATATACTAAGTTGACTGTGCCTTTAAACAGCTTGGAAAATTCCAGAAAATGATGTTATGGCTTTAGAAGCTTCTGATAGGCTAATTGACATCATTTGAGTCAATTGGAGGTGTACCTGGGGATGTATTTCAAGGCCTACCTTCAAACTCAGTGCCTCTTTGCTTGACAACTTGGGAAAATCAAAAGAAATCAGCCAAGACATCAGAAAAAAATCGGAGACCTCCACATGTCTGGTTCATCCTTGGGAGCAATTTCCAAACGCCTGAAGGTAACGCGTTCATCTGTACAAACAATAGTACGCAAGTATAAACACCATGGGACCACACAGCCGTCATACCGCTCAGGAAGGAGACGCGTTCTGTCTCCTAGAGATGAACGTACTTTGGTGCGAAAAGTGCAAATCAATCCCAGAACAACAGCAAAAGACCTTGTGAAGATGCTGGAGGAAACAGGTACAAAAGTATCTATATCCACAGTAAAACAAGTCCTATATCGACATAACCTGAAAGGCCGCTCAGCAAGGAAGAAGCCACTGCTCCAAAACCGCCATAAAAAAAGCCAGACTACGGTTTGCAACTGCACATGGGGACAAAGATCGTACTTTTTGGAGAAATGTCCTCTGGTCTGATTAAACAAAAATAGAACTGTTTGGCCATAATCACCATCGTTATGTTTGGAGGAAAAAGGGGGTCTTGCAAGCCGAAGAACACCATCCCAACCGTGAAGCATGGGGGTGGCAGCATCATGCTGTGGGGGTGCCTTGCTGCAGGAGGGACTGGTGCACTTCACAAAATAGATGGCATCATGAGGAAGGAAGATTATGTGGATATATTGAAGCAACATCTCAAGACATCAGTCAGGACATTAAAGCTTGGTCGCAAATGGGTCTTCCAAATGGACAATGACCCCAAGCATACTTCCAAAGTTGTGGCAAAATGGCTTAAGGACAACAAAGTCAAGGTATTGGAGTGGCATCGCAAAGCCCCAACCTCAATCCTATAGAAAGTTTGTGGGCAGAACTGAAAAAGTGTGTGCGAGCAAGGAGGCCTACAAACCTGACACAGTTACACCAGCTCTGTCAGGAGGAATGGGCCAAAATTCACCCAACTTATTGTGGGAAGCTTGTGGAAAGCTACCCAAAACATTTGACCCAAGTTAAACAATTTAAAGTCAATGCTACCAAATACTAATTGAGTGTATGTAAACTTCTGACCCATTGGAAATGTGATGAAAGAAATAAAAGCTGAAACAAATAATTATCTCTAATATTATTCTGACATTTCACATTCTTAAAATAAAGTGGTGATCCTAACTGACTTAAGACAGGGAATTTTTACTAGGATTAAATGTCAAGAATTGTGAAAAACTGAGTCTACATTTACTGGGCTGAGGTGTATGTAAACTTCTGACTGTATCACCCAGTAAGTCAACAGGATGAAAACAAAACCCAGACAAAGGGTTAAAAGATTCATCCGTTTCTTTTACATGTCAGGTCCCAAACCACATAGTTACAACATTATGGAATATAACACTGTTTCTGGCAACAATACTTTGGAATGATAAACAAGAATCCTTCATTAAAATGAACATTTAAAGGGTCAATCCTGGATTGGTACGTACATCCATCCGACTGCTTTGTTGTTTTTAAAATCCCAGATCGTCCCTTTAAAGGACTTCAGTAACAATGTTGGGAAAGGGTAACTTTACAGCCTCTCCCCCACCGGATGGAAGAGACATTGAGGGTGGATGATTCTCAGGGTTACAGGGCTGGTAGAATGGTCCCCACACACGGTCCGAAACCCACCCTATACCCACTCCCCTCACAGTAACCTAGAGACAGAGTGGGAGAAAGAAATTAAAGGACAACACAGACCAACAGGAACGTCGTCCATGCACAGTAGATTACCTGCTGGGTGTCAACGGATGGTAGATTCAACATGTAGAATCGTCGGCATGGTCTGTTTTGTCCTTAATTAACACACTGTGACTGAGAGACGCCAATATGATAGGAATAACATTCAATAGCTGTTAACCTGAAATCCCAAAAAGTTTCTGCTGTATTATATTCAGATGAGGGTCAGCAGCTCTCAAACAGATTTGCTTTCTCTGAGTCTCAATCGTCTGTATGAGATAGCTGTAGGGTGGTGAATTGGCTTGGTTGTGTGTGTGAACGATGGCTAATAGAAGCTGTGGTCACTAACACGTAGGTGAAAGACCGAAGTTGAAATAGGATAATAAAATGTTGAGCGTTTGCTTGAACGTGCCTCAACTTCCTGATGGGCGTGGTTTGCACCTGACTTCCCTAACACTTCCTCCTTTCTTTCCAGGACTGATTTAGCTGATAGCTGCTTTATTGAGGAAAGCTCTACTTACAATGACTGTGATATGTGGTTGTCTAACCTAGCTACCTGAAGCTAAAATAATAATAATAATAATAGTATGTCATTTAGAAGATGATTTTATCATAAGCCACTTACAGTCATGCGTGCATATATTTTACATAAGGGTGGTACCGGGAATCAAACCCTCAATCCTGGCAATCGAAGTGCCATGCTCTTCCAACTGAGCAATACAGTTTAATTGTTGAATGCACTGACTGTCTGCTAAATGATAGTTGTCTCTTGTTTTCTGTAGTGGTTCTGTCTGTAATAGTGTTTGTAGAGAGCTCAGTAAGGGTGTATCATGGTTTCTGTAGTGGTTCTGTCTGTAACAGTGTTTGTAGAGAGCTCAGTAAGGGTGTATCATGGTTTCTGTAGTGGTTCTGTCTGTAACAGTGTTTGTAGTGAGCTCAGTAAGGGTGTATCATGGTTTCTGTAGTGGTTCTGTCTGTAATAGTCTCTGTATAATAGGGTTCCACCCACCTGTAAGAGTGACCTCGTCTCCATCCTTTAGGAAGGTTCTTGTCTCTCCTCCTCCCAAGTCCACGGTCTTAGAACCCTTCCATGACAACTCCAACATAGAACCAAAACTGTCTGGCTCCTACACACACACACAGAGAGAGAGAGCAGACAGAGACAGAGAGAGTGAAGAGAGAGAGAGAGACAGAAAGAGAGAGCGAAAGAGAGACAGAGAAAGAGAGAGTGACAGAGAAAAGAGAGAGAGTGACAGAGAGCGAGAGAGAGGTCAATAGTGAATCAACAACAACTCATCAGAACATATACAGTAAAATGTGCACACATGTAAACACTGATTCAGATACAAAATGCTCACAGACACACACACACGCAACCAAACACAACCTCACCGGTCCACTGATGGTTCCTGAGGCCAGCAGGTCTCCAGGTCTGACGTTACAGCCATTGACTGTGTGATGGGCTAACTGCTGCTTCATAGTCCAGTACATATACTAGAGAGATGGAGAGAGAGATAGAGAGAAGTGAGAGGGAAAGAGAGACACACACACACTATGTACAGTGGAGAAAAAAAGTATTTAGTCAGCCACCAATTATGCAAGTTCTCCCACTTAAAAAGATGAGAGAGGCCTGTAATTTTCATCATAGGTACACGTCAACTATGACAGACAAAATGAGAAGAAAAAAAATCCAGAAAATCACATTTTAGGATTTTTTATGAATTTATTTGCAAATTATGGTGGAAAATAAGTATTTGGTCACCTACAAACAAGCAAGATTTCTGGCTCTCACAGACCTGTAACTTCTTCTTTAAGAGGCTCCTCTGTCCTCCACTCATTACCTGTATTAATGGCAACTGTTTGAACTTGTTATCAGTATAAAAGACACCTGTCCACAACCTCAAACAGTCACACTCCAAACTCCACTATGGCCAAGACCAAAGAGCTGTCAAAGGACACCAGAAACAAAATTGTAGACCTGCACCAGGCTGGGAAGACTGAATCTGCAATAGGTAAGCAGCTTGGTTTGAAGAAATCAACTTGTGGGAGCAATTATTAGGAAATGGAAGACATACAAGACCACTGATAATCTCCCTCGATCTGGGGCTCCACGCAAGATCTCACCCCGTGGGGTCAAAATGATCACAAGAACGGTGAGCAAAAATCCCAGAACCACACGGGGGGGACCTAGTGAATGACCTGCAGAGAGCTGGGACCAAAGTAACAAAGCCTACCATCAGTAACACACTACGCCGCCAGGGACTCAAATCCTGCACTGCCAGACATGTCCCCCTGCTTAAGCCAGTACATGTCCAGGCCCGTCTGAAGTTTGCTAGAGTGCATTTGGATGATCCAGAAGAGGATTGGGAGAATGTCATATGGTCAGATGAAACCAAAATATAACTTTTTGGTAAAAACTCAACTCGTCGTGTTTGGAGGACAAAGAATGCTGAGTTGCATCCAAAGAACACCATACCTACTGTGAAGCATGGGGGTGGAAACATCATGATTTGGGGCTGTTTTTCTGCAAAGGGACCAGGACGACTGATCCGTGTAAAGGAAAGAATGAATGGGGCCATGTATCGTGAGATTTTGAGTGAAAACCTCCTTCCATCAGCAAGGGCATTGAAGATGAAACGTGGCTGGGTCTTTCAGCATGACAATGATCCCAAACACACCGCCCGGGCAACGAAGGAGTGGCTTCGTAAGAAGCATTTCAAGGTCCTGGAGTGGCCTAGCCAGTCTCCAGATCTCAACCCGATAGAAAATCTTTGGAGGGAGTTGAAAGTCCGTGTTGCCCAGCGACAGCCCCAAAACATCACTGCTCTAGAGGAGATCTGCATGGAGGAATGGGCCAAAATACCAGCAACAGTGTGTGAAAACCTTGTGAAGACTTACAGAAAACGTTTGACCTGTGTCATTGCCAACAAAGGGTATATAACAAAGTGTTGAGAAACTTTTGTTATTGACCAAATACTTATTTTCCACCATAATTTGCAAATAAATTCATTAAAAATCCTACAATGTGATTTTCTGGATTTTTTTCCCCTAATTTTGTCTGTCATAGTTGACGTGTACCTATGATGAAAATTACAGGCCTCTCTCATCTTTTTTAAGTGGGAGAACTTGCACAATTGGTGGCTGACTAAATACTTTTTCCCCCACTGTATATACAATGCTGCACAATTTAAACCCCCAATCCCCCCTTGCCCAGAACATATGAAAAAATTGTAATATAAATT